>NW_026689828.1:77500-97500 GCF_943734765.1 Anopheles ziemanni | reverse complement strand
GAATGAACTATCTTACCCAGGACCGCCGGAGCAGTGTGGACCAGTGGAGGACTACACAATCATGAGGTTTGATATCGACTTGTGTGTTTCAATAGGGTACCGATGGTATGTTTTGAACCGATTTGATTTAGCCATTCTGAAGTCATCACTTGGTTGAAGCGCTGAACTAGGGAGGGGCATCGTTTACATATATATTGGTTTTCGCATGCTCTACTAGGTTAATGTCATAGGGTTGGCTATCGAGCATGCCCAAGTGATGACTTGATTGTGTGCTTGCTTGAATTCTTCACATTTCATACCATCGGTTAGTTGTCGAATCATTCCTCGATCATAACCTTCGTTCTTGGTTCATGTATGCTCTCTTCCACATAGGGCAAGCTAGAATTAACTATCTTACCCAGGACCGCCGAAGCAGCGTGGACCAGGGGAGAACTATACTTTGTCTTGTATGCCCTCTTCCACATAGGGCAAGCTAGAACTAACTATCTTACCCAGGACCGCCGAAGCAGCGTGGACCAGTGGAGGACTATACTTTGTTCATTACACCACAGTATTAAGTATGGTGTCCTCTTCCACATAGGGCAAGCTAGAACTAACTATCTTACCCAGGACCGCCGAAGCAGTGTGGACCAGGGGAGGACTATACTTTATACTTCACACACTAGCCATACTGAAGTCATCACTTGGTTGAAGCGCTGAACTACGGCGGGGTAATCGTTTACAGGTTATAATCATATAGCTGCATGCTCATTAGTAGATAATGGAATATTGTATGGCAATATGAGCATGCCCAAGTGATGACTTTGTTTCAAGCTCAACAGGTAGGGTATTGAGTCCTCTTCCACATAGGGCAAGCTAGAATGAACTATCTTACCCAGGACCGCCGGAGCAGCGTGGACCAGTGGAGGACTCTATACTTTATACTTCACACCACAGTATTGAGTACGACTTGCATAAAGCCCCTAATGAGAACCACGAGGGCTCTCTCAATGTAGAACCACGAGGGCTCTAGTACCGATTCTCTCGGTACGGCTTGGTCCGTGTTCCTTTATGCTTGTACTCTAAGTATTAAGTATTGTGTCCTCTTCCACATAGGGCAAGCTAGAACTAACTATCTTACCCAGGACCGCCGAAGCAGTGTGGACCAGGGGAGGACTATACTTTATACTTCACACACTAGCCATACTGAAGTCATCACTTGGTGGGGGTGAACTACGGCGGTATCTATCGTTTTGGTTCGGTCTATATAGGGTCGCTTGCATGCTCATTCGAATATAATGTAATTGTGTATGGCAATATGAGCATGCCCAAGTGATGACTTTGTTTCAAGCTCAACAGGTAGGGTATTGAGTCCTCTTCCACATAGGGCAAGCTAGAATGAACTATCTTACCCAGGACCGCCGGAGCAGCGTGGACCAGTGGAGGACTCTATACTTTATACTTCACACCACAGTATTGAGTACTTCTTGCATAAAGCCCCTAATGAGAACCACGAGGGCTCTCTCAATGTAGAACCACAAGGGCTCTAGTACCGATTCTCTCGGTACGGCTTGGTCCGTGTTCCTTTATGCTTGTACTCTTAGAAAGTCTCAACCCGGAGGTCTTGACTTTGATTGTCATAGTTGGACTACGACGGGGTATCCGACTCATCGAATACCCCAGAAGCACACCATCTTTCGGGTAGGCGGTACGCGTACCTCCGGACGCGGAAGTCTCAACCCGGAGGTCTTGACTTTGTATTGTCATAGTTGGACTACGACGGGGTATCCGACTCATCGAATACCCCAGAAGCACACCATCTTTCGGGTAGGCGGTACGCGTACCTCCGGACGCGGAAGTCTCAACCCGGAGGTCTTGACTTTGTATTGTCATAGTTGGACTACGACGGGGTATCCGACTCATCGAATACCCCAGAAGCACACCATCTTTCGGGTAGGCGGTACGCGTACCTCCGGACGCGGAAGTCTCAACCCGGAGGTCTTGACTTTGATTGTCATAGTTGGACTACGACGGGGCATCCGACCATTGCTGATCGAACACCCCTGATTCACCATCTTTCGGGTAGGCGGTACGCGTACCTCCGGACGCGGAAGTCTCAACCCGGAGGTCTTGACTTTGATTGTCATAGTTGGACTACGACGGGGCATCCGACCATTGCTGACCGAACACCCCTGATTCATCATCTTTCGGATAGGAGGTGCGCCCACCTCCGACGCGGAAGTCTCAACCCGGAGGTTCGGACTTAGAGTTTTTCCCATTTAAAAGTTTTTCTCTTAGCCATACTGAAGTCATCACTTGGTGAACGATTGAACTAGGGCGGGTTAATCGTTTATAGGTATCATGTGGTTTGCATGCTCTCTTAGGTTAAGGTCATGTGGTTGGCTATCGAGCATGCCCAAGTGATGACTTTGTTTCACGCTTGCTTGATTTCTTCATGATTCCCTGTTATATAGTGTAATCATTCGAGAACAGGGAATCTTTGGTTTTGCTCAACAGGTATTGGATGTCAACTTGGTATCTAGATCGCATTAAGTCTCAACCCTTAGGTTCGGACTTGTATAGTGACATCTTGTTACGGTCTTGAGTCTCAACCCGCAGGTTCGGACTACTTAGTGTTTGATCGAATATAATATGGCAACTTGTGCCTAAGTCTCAACCCGCAGGTTCGGACTTCTGTTTATTTGGCCAATGTATGTATAAGGCAACTTGTGCCTAAGTCTCAACCCGCAGGTTCGGACTTGTGTATTTGTTCGAAGTCATGTATAAGGCAACGTGTGCCTAAGTCTCAACTCGCAGGTTCGGACTTGTTAGTGTTTCGTCAACTTTCATATGGCAACTTGTGCCTAAGTCTCAACCCGCAGGTTCGGACTTGTGTATTTGTTCGAAGTCATGTATAAGGCAACTTGTGCCTAAGTCTCAACCCGCAGGTTCGGACTTGTGTATTTGTTCGAAGTCATGTATAAGGCAACGTGTGCCTAAGTCTCAACCCGCAGGTTCGGACTTCTATAGTGTTTCGTCAATTATCATATGGCAACTTGTGCCGAAGTCTCAACCCGCAGGTTCGGACTTCTATAGTGTTTCGTCAATTATCATATGGCAACTTGTGCCGAAGTCTCAACCCGCAGGTTCGGACTTCTGGAAGGATCACTTGGCCACTAATGATCCTTCCGCAGGTTCACCTACGGAAACCTTGTTACGACTTTTACTTCCTCTAAATCATCAAGTTCGGTCAACTTCGATAAAGCAGACGCGGTTCACGAGGATCCAGCGAACGATCATCTCCAAAGACCTCACTAAATAATCCATCGGTAGTAGCGACGGGCGGTGTGTACAAAGGGCAGGGACGTATTCAACGCTGGCTGATGACCAGCACTTACTAGAAGTTCCGAGTTCATATGGACCATTGCAATCCATAATCCCTACTAAGTGAGTATTTGAGTGATTTCCCGTTCCTCTCGGAATAGGAGACACGCTGCTACCCACATTGTAGCACGCGTGTAGCCCAGAACATCTAAGGGCATCACGGACCTGTTATCGCTCGATCTCATTTTGCTAAACACAAATTGTCCTGCTAAGCAGCGTACCGTAAGTGCACTTGCGCACACGAACAGCGAAGGTGTCAGGTCATACTCCACCGAAAGGTCCTAACCCGTTCCAATCGGCATCGACGCATTAACGCTGACTGCGTTCTAGTTAGCATATGTGAGTCACGTTCGTTATCGGAATTAACCAGACAAATCAATCCACGAACTAAGAACGGCCATGCACCACTACCCTTAAATTTGAGAAAGAGCTATTAATCTGTCTCACCTCCATAAGTTCGGACCTGGTAAGTTTTCCCGTGTTGAGTCAAATTGAACCGCAAGCTCCATTTCATTGTGGTGCCCTTCCGTCAATTCCTTTAAGTTTCAACTTTGCAACCATACTTCCCCCGGAACCTGACTTTGGTTTCCCGGAAGCTACTGAGAGCACCTGGTTGTAGCGTCTCCCAATTGCTAGTTGGCATCGTTTACGGTTAGAACTAGGGCGGTATCTAATCGCCTTCGATCCTCTAACTTTCGTTCTTGATTAAAGAAAGCATCCTTGACAAATGCCTTCGCTTTAGTTAGTCTTACGACGGTCTACGAATTTCACCTCTCGCGCCGTAATACTAGTGTCCCCAACTACTTCTGTTAATCATTACCTCCGGTCTGAGTACAAACCAATGAAAGATTAGACCAAGGTCGTATTCCATTATTCCATGCAAGATTATTCTAGGGCGTTTGGGCACCCTGCTTTAAGCACTCTAATTTGTTCAAGGTAAACGTGAGCGGTCGAGCTCTATGTTACACTTGCACCCGTTGAAGGGCACACCATGACACAGACTTGGTGCCCTACCACACCATTGAGTCGCAACCAGATTCCGACTTGGCCCACCGACCACGGGTTGACCGGGTCGGCGGAGCCGGACTGTGTTGGACAAGTATCAACTTCGAACGTTTTAACCGCAACAATTTTAATATACGCTAGTGGAGCTGGAATTACCGCGGCTGCTGGCACCAGACTTGCCCTCCACTTGATCCTCGTAGAAGGATTTATGCTCTACTCATTCCAATTATGAAACATCATTAAAGAGTTTCATATTGTTATTTCTCGTCACTACCTCCCCGTCCCGGGATTGGGTAATTTACGCGCCTGCTGCCTTCCTTGGATGTGGTAGCCATTTCTCAGGCTCCCTCTCCGGAATCGAACCCTGATTCCCCGTTACCCGTTGCAACCATGGTAGTCCTCTATACTACCATCCATAGTTGATAGGGCAGATATTTGCGAGATCTGTCGTCGGTGCGAGACCATACGATCAGCATCATTATCCAGACTTCAACTCAATGACACGGAGAACCCGCGATTGGTTTGACTAATAAGTGCACCAGTTCCCGCGAGGGTCCTGGCATGTTGCATGTATTAGCTCTAGATTTTCCACAGTTATCCAAGTAACTAGGTTGATGATCTCGTAAATTATAGCTGTTATACTGAGCCTTATGCGGTTTCACATTAAATCTGTTTGTACTTAGACATGCATGGCTTAACCTTTGAGACGAGCGTATATTACTGGTAGGATCAACCAGAATTCCGACTTTGCGTTCGAATGTTCATTGTCCCATTGCACCCGGAGGAGCAAACACCACGTTCTATATGTTGTCAAGTCCGGTAGCACACGGGAGGCGAGCCCCCGTGCGAACCTCATTGCCCTCGTATCACACACACCCGATGCACCGGACAGGCACTTGAGCGGCATTCGACTCCGCTAAGCGCTCGTGCGCCCGATTGTGCATGCGCTGACGGGGCCTTCATACCCCTACCACAGCGACCTTATGCCAAACTTCCATGAATACTTAGGTGAGCTGACAAGGGCCTTCATTTCCCTACCATCAACTAAAGGACACGCTAGGCGCGTCCGATCATTGCAACTGCGGGGCTTTCATACCCCAATCACCACAGTACGCAATTCACCAGAGTTTAATCACAACCCCCCCGGACATGGCACACTATTAACTTGCAACAAAACTTAGTGTGTGCCGGGCACATCGGTTCCACAAAATCATTCCCGATGTACCCCAATTGGGGTTGCGAACGCATTCACGGTCCTCTGACACACCCAACCAAGCGTGGATACTACATACCTCAAACACCCAGTACACTAACAGACAAATCAATATATGGTTGCTTTCCCCCAGACATTTGCCAATCACTTGGCACCCGGACGGGAACTCGCTCCTGATTGCGCCAATGCCACCCATTTGCCAAGAGCGAGTTCTGTATGTAGATTTCATTTGGAAAGACAACCGTGTACTGGATATTCTATCCGACGATTACAGATGACGAGTACGAGACTCGACTACACTCACGGATAATACATTTTGGGTCGAGATTGCTTTCGGGGTTTTCGATTGGTCTTGCGCTTGTAAACGTATAACTTTGACTTGTGGTAACCTCGGTATGTTAGTCGATCACGTGGTTGTGAACTGGTAAGGGTGAGCAATCTGTTCACTTGCACTCTGGGTAGGAATAGGTGAGCGCTATAGGTTAAGATCATTGTATGGTTCCATCGTGATGACTTTCGCTAGATAGTAGGATGTTTGGATAGTTATAACGTTTTTGGCCATTTGTTCATAGTGTTCGGTTCATTGAGGAATTCGATTGGTCTTTGCTTCACACACGTGGTCGATCACTTGGATGTGAACTAGGGTGAGAATAAGGTGTTCACTAGTGCTCTTAGGTTTTGGATCAGTACTGAGCACTTGATTGGTTTCGCATAATATGTATCCATAGTGATGACTCTTTCCAGCTTAAGATTTCGTGACCGGTTTCGAATCCTTCCCACGTTCGCTTTTACTTGGTTAGGTTTTCGAGTGTAGATTTGAAAGCAATCTCATGTATGTATCCCATCTGATATAAGCCACTGACAGTTCATGTCACCTCGTTCAACTCTCGCTGGGTCACAGAAGTATGTTACTGCGCCCATTATCCCTACTCGGATAGGTTCGGTTCGTTCGTTTTATACTACGGTGAGTAAACTCAATTTGTGCATCGCATAGCCATGGAAAGCAAGCTTTCGCGGGCCTCTTCGACTGTTTTGATACGAGCTGTGCCCGTGATGCTTGTCATCCCAGGATACTAGACCCCTTTGGACGACCGCATGACCATCAGAAAGTAAATTCCACGTTCGATTTGGGGTGTGAACCCCGAACATAAAGTCTTTGTGTAGAACCACGAGGGCTCTATAGTACCGATTCTCTCGGTACGCTTGGTCCGTGTTCCTTTATGTTCGTACTCTTGTGAATAAGATTCACGTTCGTTTTGGGATATTTGCTACTGTCACCGTTTGAGTACTATGGGGCTTGAACCCCTAACATAAAGTCTTTGTGTAGAACCACGAGGGTTCTATAGTACCGATTCTCTCGGTACGCTTGGTCCGTGTTCCTTTATGTTCGTACTCTTGTGTGTATAATATTCATGTTCGGTTTGGGATATTTGCTACTTTCACCAGGGTCCCGTTCTTCATACAAGTCTGCCTTGCTAATGTGGTAACTTTATAGTGTAGTTCTGACATCCCAATTTTGGGACTTAGCCGATTTTTCGTATATTTCCATATGACCCATAGGGTCCCTTTCTTCATACAAGCTTGCCTAGGGCGATCGGTCAAAACTTGTCTTACTATTCGATTGGTCTTCGCACTTTCACCCTAGGCAGTTCGCCTAGGTCTGTCTTCTTGAGGAGGCCAAAACCCGAAATAAGGAGGTTCGGCCGACCCTGAAACCTCCCCTGTCTGAACTACACTAACCCGATTTTTCAGGGTCCTCAGCGCCATACAACTTTGCCTAGGTCACTTGTACTCTTGACTTAGGCCATCCGACTTGGTCCGTGTTTCTTCCTAGGGTTCACCTAGGTACTTTGCCTTGCTTGATGTGGTAACTTTTTAGTGTAGTTCAGACATCCTAATTTTGGGACTTAGCCGATTTTTCATGTATTTCCATATGACCCATAGGGTCCCTTTCTTCATACAAGCTTGCCTAGGGCGATCGGTCAAAAACTTGTCTTACTATTCGATTGGTCTTCGCACTTTCACCCTAGGCAGTTCGCCTAGGTCTGTCTTCTTGAGGAGGCCAAAACCCGAAATAAGGAGGTCCAGCCGACCCTGAAACCTCCCCTGTCTTAACTACACTAACCCGATTTTTCATGGTCCTTAGCGCCATACAACTTTGCCTAGGTCACTTGTACTCTTGACTTAGGCCATCTGACTTGGTCCGTGTTTCTTCCTAGGGTTCACCTAGGTACTTTGCCTTGCTTGATGTGGTAACTTTTTAGTGTAGTTCAGACATCCCAATTTCGGGACTTAGCCGATTTTTCGTATATTTCCATATGACCCATAGGGTCCCTTTCTTCATACAAGCTTGCCTAGGGCGATCGGTCAAAACTTGTCTTACTATTCGATTGGTCTTCGCACTTTCACCCTAGGCACTTTGCCTAGGTCTGTCTTCTTGAGGAGGCCAAAACCCGAAATAAGGAGGTTCAGCCGACCCAGAAACCTCCCCTGTCTGAACTACACTAACCCGATTTTTCAGGGTCCTCAGCGCCATACAACTTTGCCTAGGTCACTTGTACTCTTGACTTAGGCCATCTGACTTGGTCCGTGTTTCTTCCTAGGGTTCACCTAGGTACTTTGCCTTGCTTGATGTGGTAACTTTTTAGTGTAGTTCAGACATCCCAATTTTGGGACTTAGCCGATTTTTCATGTATTTCCATATGACCCATAGGGTCCCTTTCTTCATACAAGCTTGCCTAGGGCGATCGGTCAAAACTTGTCTTACTATTCGATTGGTCTTCGCACTTTCACCCTAGGCAGTTTGCCTAGGTCTGTCTTCTTGAGGAGGCCAAAACCCGAAATAAGGAGGTTCAGCCGACCCAGAAACCTCCCCTGTCAGAACTACACTAACCCGATTTTTCAGGGTCCTCAGCGCCATACAACTTTGCCTAGGTCACTTGTACTCTTGACTTAGGCCATCTGACTTGGTCCGTGTTTCTTCCTAGGGTTCACCTAGGTACTTTGCCTTGCTTGATGTGGTAACTTTTTAGTGTAGTTCAGACATCCCAATTTTGGGACTTAGCCGATTTTTCATGTATTTCCATATGACCCATAGGGTCCCTTTCTTCATACAAGCTTGCCTAGGGCGATCGGTCAAAACTTGTCTTACTATTCGATTGGTCTTCGCACTTTCACCCTAGGCAGTTTGCCTAGGTGTAGCTTCTTGAGGAGGTCAAAACCCAAAATAAGGAGGTTCAGCCGACCCAGAAACCTCCCCTGTCAGAACTACACTAACCCGATTTTTCAGGGTCCTCAGCGCCATACAACTTTGCCTAGGTCACTTGTACTCTTGACTTAGGCCATCTGACTTGGTCCGTGTTTCTTCCTAGGGTTCACCTAGGTACTTTGCCTTGCTTGATGTGGTAACTTTTTAGTGTAGTTCAGACATCCCAATTTTGGGACTTAGCCGATTTTTCATGTATTTCCATATGACCCATAGGGTCCCTTTCTTCATACAAGCTTGCCTAGGGCGATCGGTCAAAACTTGTCTTACTATTCGATTGGTCTTCGCACTTTCACCCTAGGCAGTTTGCCTAGGTGTAGCTTCTTGAGGAGGTCAAAACCCAAAATAAGGAGGTTCAGCCGACCCAGAAACCTCCCCTGTCAGAACTACACTAACCCGATTTTTCAGGGTCCTCAGCGCCATACAACTTTGCCTAGGTCACTTGTACTCTTGACTTAGGCCATCTGACTTGGTCCGTGTTTCTTCCTAGGGTTCACCTAGGTACTTTGCCTTGCTTGATGTGGTAACTTTTTAGTGTAGTTCAGACATCCCAATTTTGGGACTTAGCCGATTTTTCATGTATTTCCATATGACCCATAGGGTCCCTTTCTTCATACAAGCTTGCCTAGGGCGATCGGTCAAAACTTGTCTTACTATTCGATTGGTCTTCGCACTTTCACCCTAGGCAGTTTGCCTAGGTGTAGCTTCTTGAGGAGGTCAAAACCCGAAATAAGGAGGTCCGGCCGACCCAAAAACCTACCCTGTCTGAACTACACTAACCAGATTTTTCAGGGTCCTCACCGTCATACAACTTTCCCTAGGTCACTTGAACTCTTGACTTAGGCCATCTGACTTGGTCCGTGTTTCTTCCTAGGGTTCACCTAGGTAGTTTGCCTTGCTTGGTGTGGTAACATTTGAGTGTAGTTCTGACATCCCCATTTTGGGACTTAGCCGATTTTTCGTAAAATACCATATGACCCATCAGGGTCCTTGCCTTCATATAAGTTTGCCTTGCTTGGTGTGGTAACATTTGAGTGTAGTTCTGACATCCCCATTTTGGGACTTAGCCGATTTTTCGTAAAATACCATATGTCCCATCAGGGTCCTTTGCTTCATATAAGTTTGCCTTGCTTGGTGTGGTAACTTGTTAGTTTAGTTCTGACATCATCATTTTGGGACTTAGCCGATTTTTCGTAAAATACCATATGACCCATCAGGGTCCTTGCCTTCATATAAGTTTGCCTTGCTTGGTGTGGTAACATTTGAGTGTAGTTCTGACATCCCCATTTTGGGACTTAGCCGATTTTTCGTAAAATACCATATGACCCATCAGGGTCCTTTGCTTCATATAAGTTTGCCTTGCTTGGTGTTGTAACCTTTGAGTGTAGTTCTGACATCATCATTTTGGGACTTAGCCGATTTTTCGTAAAATACCATATGACCCATCAGGGTCCTTTGCTTCATATAAGTTTGCCTTGCTTGATGTGGTAACATTTGAGTGTAGTTCTGACATCCCCATTTTGGGACTTAGCCGATTTTTCGTAAAATACCATATGACCCATCAGGGTCCTTTGCTTCATATAAGTTTGCCTTGCTTGGTGTGGTAACATTTGAGTGTAGTTCTGACATCCCCATTTTGGGACTTAGCCGATTTTTCGTAAAATACCATATGACCCATCAGGGTCCTTTGCTTCATATAAGTTTGCCTTGCTTGGTATGGTAACTTGTTAGTGTAGTTCTGACATCATCATTTTGGGACTTAGCCGATTTTTCGTAAAATACCATATGACCCATCAGGGTCCTTGCCTTCATATAAGTTTGCCTTGCTTGGTGTGGTAACATTTGAGTGTAGTTCTGACATCCCCATTTTGGGACTTAGCCGATTTTTCGTAAAATACCATATGACCCATCAGGGTCCTTTGCTTCATATAAGTTTGCCTTGCTTGGTGTGGTAACATTTGAGTGTAGTTCTGACATCCCCATTTTGGGACTTAGCCGATTTTTCGATCAATTCCATATGACCCATCAGGGTCCTTTTTCTTCATATAAGTTACCCAAGACTTAGTGTTTTTTACCTTTGGACACCAATATCACCCTTACGGGTATCTTTGATCTTCGCACCATGTATTGACCAAATGTAGGTCTTGCTATGCCAAACTTATAATTGTTCTACACCAAGTCTCTATCTTGAACCATTAAGGCTCTAACTTGCACCAATTGCTTGGTACTCTTGGTCCGTGTTTCATCGCATACTGACTTCTTGACTTAGTGCTTTTTTCCTTTGGACACCAATATCACCCTTGCGGGTATCTTTGATCTTCTCACTTTGTATTGACCGAATGTAGGTCTTGCCATGCCAAACATATAATTGTTCTACACCAAGTCTCTATCTCGTACCGCCAGCTCGGTACATTCGATTAACCTGCCCTTAAGGCACCCGGGACTTAGCCATTTTTTCACATTTTTCATGATTTTGAGGCAACTTTTCTCGACTTTGTCACCTTATATCACCAAGATCCTTTCCCTTTAGCGCTTCACTCTGTTCGTATGATATTTAGCGCTGACTATCACCTTTCTATCGCTGAGCTCAACTTCTTATTCGGTGCCATAGAGCCAGAGATATTTGGTGTATGCTGTTATAAGGGAAGTTTGTCACTTTTCCAAAGGCCCACTTTGGGACGCCCATATCTCACCTTCAGGTATCTTCGATCTTCTTGTCGTCTATGGACGAAACTTAGGTCTTGTCTTGGCCAACTTATAAATGTTCTACGGCCAAGCCGTATCTCTTACCGCCAGCCCGGTATTTTTGGACTTAGTCGGATTTTCGCCTCTCGTGGTAACAATTTCTGACTTTGACTCACAATAACACCTGAACGGTCACATGCTAGCGCTTTGCTTGGCAAGAATTATAGTTAGCGCTTCCTTTTCTCTTTCCATCGATACCTTGTTCGTTCCATTCCATGCCATACAGCCGAAGTTATGATGTTTCCCGTTTTCCATATCATGTGGAGCTTATGCTCTGGGAAAACCATCTAACACCTGTACCACCCTTTTAGGTACCACCGATCTCGACACTATGTTCGGGCCAAATATAGGTTATAACATGCCCAACTTATAATTGTTCTACACCAAGTCTCTATCTCTTACCGCCTGCTCGGTATTTTACTCGTAAGTCCAAATTTCACAACTTGTACTTTTTGGCCCAATGTACTCGAGTTTCAATTTTGGTAACATTTTTCGACTTTGTCGTTTAATAACTTCCAAATCATGCTAGTTAGCGCTTTGCTTTCTTCTAGTCGTATCTAGCGCTGGGTGTTACCTTTCCAAAACATATCCTAGCTTTACAATCCATGCCATACAGCCGGAGCTACATGGTGCACAAGTCAAATCCATTTTAGCCATGTTTCATTTTTGCCAATTTTTGACCACTCGTATCACCCATCCAGAGTGGTCCGATCTTCTCGCTTTCTATGGCCGACTTTTAGGTCTCGTAGAGGCAAACTTATAAGTATTCTACGTCAACCCGCTATCTCTTACCGCCTGCTCGGTATTCTTGGTCTTGTGTGATTTTTGGCCATTTTGGTATTATTTTTCCACTTTGTCGCTTAATAACTCAGTTTTGCTCAACACTTAGCGCTTCGGTTGTTTGGGATTATAGTTAGCGCTCGGTTCGACCTTTCCAACACTGATCTTAACTTGTCGATCCGTTCCATACAGCCTGAGTTATTCGCGATACCGTGTTTCAACCCATTTCTCAAGTCTCGTTTTGGTCCAACTTTGAACCAGCCATATCACCCTGATGGGTACCTCCGATCTTCTCACTCTATATTGGCCAAAGTTAGGTCTTGTGGTAACGTACTTATGATTGTTCTACGCCGTGTTCGTAGCTCTTATCGTTCGCCCGCTATTTTCGATCATAAGGTGAATTTTCGCCTCTAAACCACCATTTTTCACCTTTGCCCTCTAATATGACCGACTTGCTCAACACCTAGCGCTTCGCTTGGTAGGACACATAGCTAGCGCTCGTCAAGACCTTTCCAACGCATATCCAAGCTTTCCGATCCGAGCCATACAGCCTGAGCTATAGGCGATACCGTTTTTCCCATTTTCTTGGTCACATGCACTTTAGGGTACCCCTTTTTGCCTTTGACCCTTAATACCTCCTCCGGGTCACTAGTAGGCGCTTAGCTTGGTAGGAAACATAGCTAGAGCAGGCCTTCACCTTTCCAAAACTGCCTCAAGTGTACCGATCCGACATCTAGAACCAAAGTTATGGTCATTCCCATCATGCTCTACTTTCATGGTCAACCTCCACCAAGCACACCTAGGTTGGACCAACTTTCACCAACTCATCTCGAACCCCAAATTTGCTTCGACCTACTAGGTTTCCCTAGTAAAGTGGTCAAAACATCCATTACAACACGACTGGTCTTTCTGGTGGTCGACCTAGGCGACTTTGTTCGACGACCACCACCCCATGGAACTAAAAGACGTCCCTTGATACGGACCACCGATACATTTTCCGGCCTGTCTAAACTACACTCATCGAAATTTTTTTGGGTCCCCACCGTCATACAAGTTTGCCTAGGTCAAGTTTTTCTTCCGGATCGGCCGCGGACCTCACTTTTCATTATCTAGGGAGGCCATAGGGCCCCAAAAGGGGTTTTTTAAAATTTTCGACACTTTCGACTTTGGTCGGATTTTTTCCGATTTTGGTCCGACCTAGGGACTTGGTGGTCCAAGGAGCCTCGGGACCAAACTTTTTTCTCAGGGGTCCCTACCTCCATACAACTTTGCCTAGGTCAATTTTTTGTTCCAAATCGACCGCGGATTTCACTTTTCAATATCTGGGGCTCGTGTAGAGTCCGAATATGAGGTTTTCTCATTTTTCGACATTTTCGACTTTTTTCGACTTTTTTCGGGTTTTTCGACCTAGGGGTCCGCCGAACAAATTTTGGGTCAAAAATTTTTATTGAACTAGTCGAAAGTACGCAAAAAGATAAGACTTTTTGCCGAAGACACCATGCCCCGGAACCGACTCCTTCCCCTTCAAAATTGGGGACAAACGTGATTTTTGAAACTTTTCCTTAGGGAGCCCAAGACTTAGAAAATTTTCAAATTCTCGATTTTTCGATTGCGAGCTATCGCTTTGCGGTCTTCGGCAATGTTGTAGATCTCGACGAGATAAGACTTTTTGGTCAAGGGACATTTTGCCCTCCGACCCCTCCTTCCCCCCGCAAATCGCCCCCCAAAGTGCAATTTTTGCATTTTCACCTCTTTGCACGCACTGTTCGGCCCAAATGGCCACTTTCTATGGGTCTGAGCGCTTTGCGGTCTTCGGCAAACTTTTAGAGCGTACCAAGTCCTAATTATAATTGTTCTACACCACCTTCGTACCTCTTCATCCCTGGCCGCTATTCGCGTACCAAGGTAATTTTTGTTCATTTTGTCAACATTTTTCATCTTTGACTGCTTATATCGGCCTTGCCATGAACCGATAGCGCTTCGCTGTGTTCTAACGTAAGTTAGTACTGCTCAATACCTTTCTAAATCATGTCTTAGATTGTCATTTGCTTGCATACAGCCGGAGCTATGAGCGATACCGTAAAAAGTACCGAAACTTGGAAAAATCCTTTGATCGCCCATATCCCCCCTTTGGGGGCCAGATATCGAAAAAAGTTCTGATTCAAAAAGTTGCGCATTAACGTGTTCTAGTTATGCCTAGAACATTTCACTTCGCTAGCTGGCCTGCAACTTAGCCGTAATTGGGATTTTAGGGTGTTCTTGGAGGGCCCATTTCCTGCGACTTGGTATCTTTTGGGCCCAATGTTTCTCTAATATCTCCACGAGTTTTCCAGATAGCCTTTTCAAACTTTCAGGGTGCCTAGAACACCTCAAGACCTTTCCAACGCTATGCCGTTTGCCTCGCTCGGACATCTACAGCCAAAGTTATTCGAGGTACACGGTACCTTACCCTGTTTTCTCAGTACTTGGTCGAAAATTTCGATCAGCCATATGACCGACTTGGACAACCCTGAGCGGGTTGGCCCCATATAACTAAACTTTCGTCTCGTGGAGGCAAACTTATAAATATTCCACGTCAACTCGCTATCTCGTACCGCCTTGACGGTATACTTGGTCCAAGGGCCATTTCCAGCGACTTGGTCGCAATTTCGCTCTAAGTTTCGCTAATACCTTCGTCCGTGGACATGGTGATTTTTTGTTCGTATTTTTCCTTGATAGTCCCACTCAAGACTATTCCATACCAGAGCCAAGCGTCCCGCTAAGTGCCATACAGCCTGAGCAGTAATTCATGAAAGGTACCTCTACCAGTTTTTGCCATACTTGGGTACAAACTTTGGATCGCCCATATCTCCACTTTGGAGGCCAGCCAGCATCTTGGCCTCATATACTTTTTTGTTGGTCATACCATGCACCAAATATAATTGTTCTACGCCAACTTGCTATCTCTTCTCCAACTTGCCGTTATTCTTGGTCCAAGTCCCATTTCATTCGTTTTTGGACCCATTTTGCTATATGTTTCACTAATAGCTTCGGCCATGGACAAGCTGATATTCTGTTTGTATTTTTGCTTGATAGTCCCACTCAAGACCATTCCAAAACACACCGCAACTTGTCGCTCGGTGGCAAACTGACCGAGTTATAATTCATGAAAGATACCTCAACTTGGTACACCATGTGGTCGGCCCAAACCATATACCGACCAAACGACCGACTTGGAGCACCCTGACCGGGTTGCCCCCATATAATGAAAGTTGCGTCTCTACACGCCCAACTTATGAATATTCTACGCCAAGTCGCTATCTCTTACCGGTAAGCCGGTATTCACCTTCCAAGGGTGATTTTGGTCAAGCGCCATTTCCTGCGACTTGGTCCCCGAATTGGACCATCATCACCTAATATCTCCGTGGTCTTTCAACTCAGCCTCATAAAACTTTCAGGGTAGATAGGTCTCCCCAAGACCTTTCCAACGGTGAGCCGTTTGCCTCGCTCGGCCATCTACAGCCGAAGTTATTAATGGTACTTGGTACCTTACCCTGTTTTTTCCATACTTGTTCGTACTTGGGTACAAACTTTGGATCGCCCATATCTCCACTTTGGAGGCCAGCTAGCACCTTGGCCCCATATACTTTTTTGTTGGTCATGCCATGCACCAAATATAATTGTTCTACGCCAACTTGCTATCTCTTCTCCAACTTGCCGTTATTCTTGGTCCAATTCCCATTTCATTCGTTTTTGGACCCATTTTGCTATATGTTTCACTAATAGCTTCGGCCATGGACAAGCTGATTTTCGATTGGTATTTTTCCTTGATAGTCCCACTCAAGACCATTCCAAAACACACCGCAGCTTGTCGCTCGGTGGCAAACTGACCAAGTTATAATTCATGAAAGGTACCTCAACTTGGCACACCACGTGGTCGGCCCAAACCATAAACCAACCAAACGACCGACTTGGAGCACCCTGACCGGGTTGGCCCCATATAATAAAAGTTGCGTCTCTACACGCCCAACTTATGAATATTCTACGCCAAGTCGCTATCTCTTACCGGTAAGCCGGTATTCACCTTCCAAGGGTGATTTTGGTCAAGCGCCATTTCCTGCGACTTGGTCCCCGAATTGGACCATCATCACCTAATATCTCCGTGGTCTTTCAACTCAGCCTCATGAAACTTTCAGGGTAGATAGGTCTCCCCAAGACCTTTCCAACGGTGAGCCGTTTGCCTCGCTCGGCCATCTACAGCCGAAGTTATTAATGGTACTTGGTACCTTACCCTGTTTTTTCCATACTTGTTCGTACTTGGGTACAAACTTTGGATCGCCCATATCTCCACTTTGGAGGCCAGCCAGCACCTTGGCCCCATATACTTTTTTGTTGGTGATACCATGCAACAAATATAATTGTTCTACGCAAGCTTGCTATCTCTTCTCCAACTTGCGGTTATTTTTGACTCAAGTCCCATTTCCATAGTTTTTGGTACCAATTTGCTCTATGTTTCGCTAATAGCTTCGCCCAAGGACTTTGTGATTTTTTGTTCGCATTTTTCCTAAATAGTCCCACTCAAGACTATTCCAAATCACACCTTAGCTTGTCGCTCAGTGCCATACAGCCAGAGTTTTAATTCATGAAAGGTACATCACCTTGGTACACCACGTGGTCGGTCCAAACCATCAACCAACCATATGACCGACTTCGAGTCGAGCTAGCGGCTAGGCTCAATATAATGAAATGCGTGTCTTGATGCGGGCTACTGACGGTCTGAACAATGTAGCTCGCTAGCTCGTCTCTAAACTTGTGTTTTGGTCGAATATTGGGTGTTCATGTACCACTTCGGGTAACATGGACTTTGGTGCAACTTTACCACTTGTGCACTTAATAACTTCCCGGTCATTCAAGTCTTTGCCTTCATACTTTCAGGGTAGTTAGGTCTCGTCGAGACCTTTCCATACATATGCCAAACTCATCGATCGGACATCTATAGCCCGAGTTATTCGCGGTACACCGTATCTTACCCTGTTTTTTCCTCAATTGGGTACAAACCTTGGAACACCCATATCGCCCCTTTAGAGACTAGCTGGCACGTTGGCCTCATATAATGATAAGTGCACCTCAACTAGGGCTACTGACGGTCAGAACATTTCAACTTGCTAGCTCGGGCCCACACTTGTGTTTTTCTCGAATATATGGTTCAAGTGTGCCACTTTGGGCACTTTTGGACATTTTGTCCCCACACAACTTTCTTGCCTTGGTAGATAGGGTCTTGTGATCTTGGGCAAAAAGATGCACCAAGATATAGTCTAACTTTCGTTCTTGTACCGCAAAGCGCTATCTCAAACACCCGAGGAGATAGAAAGTGATTATGTTCGGTATATCGGTCTTCCATGGCCTACTATGGTAAACCCCTGCAGGTATGCAACCGAAGGTGCTTGGTACATGTATTTGGTGCAATATCGGTGCAAAGTAGGTGTTTCCTTGATCGGGCTATAACTTTCTTGGTTGATGTTGGATTGCTTTGCGGTCTTCGGGGGATAGTTAGGGAACATGTTGGCCAACATTTCCTTATTCCTCAGCCTGGCCGTACCTCTTACCGTCTAGGCGGTATACATGCTCTAAGTTGGAACTTGTGTTCCTTTGGGTAACTTCTCTGACTTTGACGCTTAATAACTTTCGTTCATATGCAGTCTAAGCTCTGCAACTCTCAGGAAAGCTAGTACTACTCATTTCCTTTCCATATCAGTCTTTGGCTTGTCGATCCGATGTCTACAGCCTTACTTATTCACGTTCCCTGTGAAGGTAGGTTTTTGCCCATTTTCCAGTTCATGTGGTAACATTCCCGGACTTTGCCGGCTTTCTCTTCATGTGGTAACTTGCTTGCTCATGTGGTAACTTGGAAGTGTATTTCTGACAGACCCAATCTGGGACTTAGCCGATTTTTCTCTTCATATCATATGGATCCATCACTAGGCCATCTTGCTTGCTTGTGTGGTAACTTGATAGTGTATGTCTGACAGACCCAATCTGGGACTTAGCCGATTTTTCTCTTCATATCATATGGATCCATCACTAGGCCATCTTGCTTGCTTGTGTGGTAACTTGGAAGTGTATTTCTGACAGACCCAATCTGGGACTTAGCCGATTTTTCTCTTCATATCATATGGATCCATCACTAGGCCATCTTGCTTGCTTGTGTGGTAACTTGGAAGTGTATTTCTGACAGACCCAATCTGGGACTTAGCCGATTTTTCTTTTCATATTATATGGATCCTGGACTTAGCCGATTTTTCTCTTCATATCATATGGATCCATCACTAGGCCATCTTGCTTGCTTGTGTGGTAACTTGGAAGTGTATTTCTGACAGACCCAATCTGGGACTTAGCCGATTTTTCTCTTCATATCATATGGATCCATCACTAGGCCATCTTGCTTGCTTGTGTGGTAACTTGGAAGTGTATTTCTGACAGACCCAATCTGGGACTTAGCCGATTTTTCTCTTCATATTATATGGATCCTGGACTTAGCCGATTTTTCTCTTCATATCATATGGATCCATCACTAGGCCATCTTGCTTGCTTGTGTGGTAACTTGGAAGTGTATTTCTGACAGACCCAATCTGGGACTTAGCCGATTTTTCTCTTCATATTATATGGATCCTGGACTTAGCCGATTTTTCTCTTCATATCATATGGATCCATCATTAGGCCATCTTGCTTGCTTGTGTGGTAACTTGATAGTGTATTTCCGACAGACCCAATCTCGGACTTAGCCGATTTTTCTCTTCATATTATATGGTTCCATCACTAGGCCATCTTGCTTGCTTGTGTGGTATCTTGAAAGTGTATGTCTGACAGACCCAATCTCGGACTTAGCCGACTTTTCTCTTCATATAATATGGATCCTGGACTTAGCCTGTTATTAGGTTATTATATATGGATCCTGGACTTAGCCGATTATTAGGTTATTATATATGGATCCTGGACTTAGCCGATTTTTCTCTTCATATAATATGGATCCGGGACTTAGCCGATTATTAGGTTATTATATATGGATCCTGGACTTAGCCGATATTTCTCTTCATATAATATGGATCCGGGACTTAGCCAATTTTTCTCTTCATATAATATGGATCCGGGACTTAGCCGATTTTTCTCTTCATATAATATGGATCCGGGACTTAGCCAATTTTTCTCTTCATGTGGTAACGTATGCCAATCGCTCACAAGTCATGGGATAAGGGTACTTGTGTTCTTCCATCTTCTAAGTCCCGCACGGGGACATCGTGATCGCCCCAAGTCCGGAATAGCGCCAAGTCAAGCCCCACGGTGGCCGTGCAGGACCTGTTAGCGGCGGCCCCACTGACAGCACTAATCCGGACTTAGAAATTATATCTTTCTAATCGAACACCACACACGCAACACCACCATACCACCATCTCCTTGCAAGTACCTAAGTACCCGCAACTCCATGGTGAAGGCAATGTCACTCCATCACCAACCTCTTTGCATTGCAAGCACTTGCGTACCTACAACACTCCGAAGAAGGCAACGGCGCGCGATGCTCGACTCCACACACCTCACCACACCACACCACCGATGGCCAGCCAGCCAGCCAGCCCAGCTAAGGGCTAACCCACC
>NW_026689828.1:50000-70000 GCF_943734765.1 Anopheles ziemanni | reverse complement strand
TGGAATGTTCCATTTTACCCAGGACGGCCGAAGCGGCGTGGACCAGTGGAGGACTACACAATCATGAGGTTTGATATCGACTTGTGTGTTTCAATAGGATACCGATGGTATGGTTTGAACCGATTTGATTTAGCCATTCTGAAGTCATCACTTGGTTGAAGCGCTGAACTAGGGAGGCATCGTTTACATATATATTGGTTTTCGCATGCTCTACTAGGTTAATGTCATGAGGTTGGCTATCGAGCATGCCCAAGTGATGACTTGATTGTGTGCTTGCTTGAATTCTTCACATTTCATACCATCGGTTAGTTGTCGAATCATTCCTCGATCATAACCTTCGTTCTTGGTTCATGTATGCTCTCTTCCACATAGGGCAAGCTAGAATTAACTATCTTACCCAGGACCGCCGAAGCAGCGTGGACCAGGGGAGAACTATACTTTGTCTTGTATGCCCTCTTCCACATAGGGCAAGCTAGAACTAACTATCTTACCCAGGACCGCCGAAGCAGCGTGGACCAGTGGAGGACTATACTTTGTTCATAACACCACAGTATTGAGTAATGTGCCCTCTTCCACATAGGGCAAGCTAGAATGAACTATCTTACCCAGGACCGCCGGAGCAGTGTGGACCAGTGGAGGACTACACAATCATGAGGTTTGATATCGACTTGTGTGTTTCAATAGGGTACCGATGGTATGTTTTGAACCGATTTGATTTAGCCATTCTGAAGTCATCACTTGGTTGAAGCGCTGAACTAGGGAGGGGCATCGTTTACATATATATTGGTTTTCGCATGCTCTACTAGGTTAATGTCATAGGGTTGGCTATCGAGCATGCCCAAGTGATGACTTGATTGTGTGCTTGCTTGAATTCTTCACATTTCATACCATCGGTTAGTTGTCGAATCATTCCTCGATCATAACCTTCGTTCTTGGTTCATGTATGCTCTCTTCCACATAGGGCAAGCTAGAATTAACTATCTTACCCAGGACCGCCGAAGCAGCGTGGACC
This sequence comes from Anopheles ziemanni, assembly GCF_943734765.1. Lineage (NCBI taxonomy): Eukaryota > Metazoa > Arthropoda > Insecta > Diptera > Culicidae > Anopheles > Anopheles ziemanni. Next base: position 68,988 of record NW_026689828.1, on the reverse strand, counting down.
AGGGGAGAACTATACTTTGTCTTGTATGCCCTCTTCCACATAGGGCAAGCTAGAACTAACTATCTTACCCAGGACCGCCGAAGCAGCGTGGACCAGTGGAGGACTATACTTTGTTCATTACACCACAGTATTAAGTATGGTGTCCTCTTCCACATAGGGCAAGCTAGAACTAACTATCTTACCCAGGACCGCCGAAGCAGTGTGGACCAGGGGAGGACTATACTTTATACTTCACACACTAGCCATACTGAAGTCATCACTTGGTTGAAGCGCTGAACTACGGCGGGGTAATCGTTTACAGGTTATAATCATATAGCTGCATGCTCATTAGTAGATAATGGAATATTGTATGGCAATATGAGCATGCCCAAGTGATGACTTTGTTTCAAGCTCAACAGGTAGGGTATTGAGTCCTCTTCCACATAGGGCAAGCTAGAATGAACTATCTTACCCAGGACCGCCGGAGCAGCGTGGACCAGTGGAGGACTCTATACTTTATACTTCACACCACAGTATTGAGTACGACTTGCATAAAGCCCCTAATGAGAACCACGAGGGCTCTCTCAATGTAGAACCACGAGGGCTCTAGTACCGATTCTCTCGGTACGGCTTGGTCCGTGTTCCTTTATGCTTGTACTCTAAGTATTAAGTATTGTGTCCTCTTCCACATAGGGCAAGCTAGAACTAACTATCTTACCCAGGACCGCCGAAGCAGTGTGGACCAGGGGAGGACTATACTTTATACTTCACACACTAGCCATACTGAAGTCATCACTTGGTGGGGGTGAACTACGGCGGTATCTATCGTTTTGGTTCGGTCTATATAGGGTCGCTTGCATGCTCATTCGAATATAATGTAATTGTGTATGGCAATATGAGCATGCCCAAGTGATGACTTTGTTTCAAGCTCAACAGGTAGGGTATTGAGTCCTCTTCCACATAGGGCAAGCTAGAATGAACTATCTTACCCAGGACCGCCGGAGCAGCGTGGACCAGTGGAGGACTCTATACTTTATACTTCACACCACAGTATTGAGTACTTCTTGCATAAAGCCCCTAATGAGAACCACGAGGGCTCTCTCAATGTAGAACCACAAGGGCTCTAGTACCGATTCTCTCGGTACGGCTTGGTCCGTGTTCCTTTATGCTTGTACTCTTAGAAAGTCTCAACCCGGAGGTCTTGACTTTGATTGTCATAGTTGGACTACGACGGGGTATCCGACTCATCGAATACCCCAGAAGCACACCATCTTTCGGGTAGGCGGTACGCGTACCTCCGGACGCGGAAGTCTCAACCCGGAGGTCTTGACTTTGTATTGTCATAGTTGGACTACGACGGGGTATCCGACTCATCGAATACCCCAGAAGCACACCATCTTTCGGGTAGGCGGTACGCGTACCTCCGGACGCGGAAGTCTCAACCCGGAGGTCTTGACTTTGTATTGTCATAGTTGGACTACGACGGGGTATCCGACTCATCGAATACCCCAGAAGCACACCATCTTTCGGGTAGGCGGTACGCGTACCTCCGGACGCGGAAGTCTCAACCCGGAGGTCTTGACTTTGATTGTCATAGTTGGACTACGACGGGGCATCCGACCATTGCTGATCGAACACCCCTGATTCACCATCTTTCGGGTAGGCGGTACGCGTACCTCCGGACGCGGAAGTCTCAACCCGGAGGTCTTGACTTTGATTGTCATAGTTGGACTACGACGGGGCATCCGACCATTGCTGACCGAACACCCCTGATTCATCATCTTTCGGATAGGAGGTGCGCCCACCTCCGACGCGGAAGTCTCAACCCGGAGGTTCGGACTTAGAGTTTTTCCCATTTAAAAGTTTTTCTCTTAGCCATACTGAAGTCATCACTTGGTGAACGATTGAACTAGGGCGGGTTAATCGTTTATAGGTATCATGTGGTTTGCATGCTCTCTTAGGTTAAGGTCATGTGGTTGGCTATCGAGCATGCCCAAGTGATGACTTTGTTTCACGCTTGCTTGATTTCTTCATGATTCCCTGTTATATAGTGTAATCATTCGAGAACAGGGAATCTTTGGTTTTGCTCAACAGGTATTGGATGTCAACTTGGTATCTAGATCGCATTAAGTCTCAACCCTTAGGTTCGGACTTGTATAGTGACATCTTGTTACGGTCTTGAGTCTCAACCCGCAGGTTCGGACTACTTAGTGTTTGATCGAATATAATATGGCAACTTGTGCCTAAGTCTCAACCCGCAGGTTCGGACTTCTGTTTATTTGGCCAATGTATGTATAAGGCAACTTGTGCCTAAGTCTCAACCCGCAGGTTCGGACTTGTGTATTTGTTCGAAGTCATGTATAAGGCAACGTGTGCCTAAGTCTCAACTCGCAGGTTCGGACTTGTTAGTGTTTCGTCAACTTTCATATGGCAACTTGTGCCTAAGTCTCAACCCGCAGGTTCGGACTTGTGTATTTGTTCGAAGTCATGTATAAGGCAACTTGTGCCTAAGTCTCAACCCGCAGGTTCGGACTTGTGTATTTGTTCGAAGTCATGTATAAGGCAACGTGTGCCTAAGTCTCAACCCGCAGGTTCGGACTTCTATAGTGTTTCGTCAATTATCATATGGCAACTTGTGCCGAAGTCTCAACCCGCAGGTTCGGACTTCTATAGTGTTTCGTCAATTATCATATGGCAACTTGTGCCGAAGTCTCAACCCGCAGGTTCGGACTTCTGGAAGGATCACTTGGCCACTAATGATCCTTCCGCAGGTTCACCTACGGAAACCTTGTTACGACTTTTACTTCCTCTAAATCATCAAGTTCGGTCAACTTCGATAAAGCAGACGCGGTTCACGAGGATCCAGCGAACGATCATCTCCAAAGACCTCACTAAATAATCCATCGGTAGTAGCGACGGGCGGTGTGTACAAAGGGCAGGGACGTATTCAACGCTGGCTGATGACCAGCACTTACTAGAAGTTCCGAGTTCATATGGACCATTGCAATCCATAATCCCTACTAAGTGAGTATTTGAGTGATTTCCCGTTCCTCTCGGAATAGGAGACACGCTGCTACCCACATTGTAGCACGCGTGTAGCCCAGAACATCTAAGGGCATCACGGACCTGTTATCGCTCGATCTCATTTTGCTAAACACAAATTGTCCTGCTAAGCAGCGTACCGTAAGTGCACTTGCGCACACGAACAGCGAAGGTGTCAGGTCATACTCCACCGAAAGGTCCTAACCCGTTCCAATCGGCATCGACGCATTAACGCTGACTGCGTTCTAGTTAGCATATGTGAGTCACGTTCGTTATCGGAATTAACCAGACAAATCAATCCACGAACTAAGAACGGCCATGCACCACTACCCTTAAATTTGAGAAAGAGCTATTAATCTGTCTCACCTCCATAAGTTCGGACCTGGTAAGTTTTCCCGTGTTGAGTCAAATTGAACCGCAAGCTCCATTTCATTGTGGTGCCCTTCCGTCAATTCCTTTAAGTTTCAACTTTGCAACCATACTTCCCCCGGAACCTGACTTTGGTTTCCCGGAAGCTACTGAGAGCACCTGGTTGTAGCGTCTCCCAATTGCTAGTTGGCATCGTTTACGGTTAGAACTAGGGCGGTATCTAATCGCCTTCGATCCTCTAACTTTCGTTCTTGATTAAAGAAAGCATCCTTGACAAATGCCTTCGCTTTAGTTAGTCTTACGACGGTCTACGAATTTCACCTCTCGCGCCGTAATACTAGTGTCCCCAACTACTTCTGTTAATCATTACCTCCGGTCTGAGTACAAACCAATGAAAGATTAGACCAAGGTCGTATTCCATTATTCCATGCAAGATTATTCTAGGGCGTTTGGGCACCCTGCTTTAAGCACTCTAATTTGTTCAAGGTAAACGTGAGCGGTCGAGCTCTATGTTACACTTGCACCCGTTGAAGGGCACACCATGACACAGACTTGGTGCCCTACCACACCATTGAGTCGCAACCAGATTCCGACTTGGCCCACCGACCACGGGTTGACCGGGTCGGCGGAGCCGGACTGTGTTGGACAAGTATCAACTTCGAACGTTTTAACCGCAACAATTTTAATATACGCTAGTGGAGCTGGAATTACCGCGGCTGCTGGCACCAGACTTGCCCTCCACTTGATCCTCGTAGAAGGATTTATGCTCTACTCATTCCAATTATGAAACATCATTAAAGAGTTTCATATTGTTATTTCTCGTCACTACCTCCCCGTCCCGGGATTGGGTAATTTACGCGCCTGCTGCCTTCCTTGGATGTGGTAGCCATTTCTCAGGCTCCCTCTCCGGAATCGAACCCTGATTCCCCGTTACCCGTTGCAACCATGGTAGTCCTCTATACTACCATCCATAGTTGATAGGGCAGATATTTGCGAGATCTGTCGTCGGTGCGAGACCATACGATCAGCATCATTATCCAGACTTCAACTCAATGACACGGAGAACCCGCGATTGGTTTGACTAATAAGTGCACCAGTTCCCGCGAGGGTCCTGGCATGTTGCATGTATTAGCTCTAGATTTTCCACAGTTATCCAAGTAACTAGGTTGATGATCTCGTAAATTATAGCTGTTATACTGAGCCTTATGCGGTTTCACATTAAATCTGTTTGTACTTAGACATGCATGGCTTAACCTTTGAGACGAGCGTATATTACTGGTAGGATCAACCAGAATTCCGACTTTGCGTTCGAATGTTCATTGTCCCATTGCACCCGGAGGAGCAAACACCACGTTCTATATGTTGTCAAGTCCGGTAGCACACGGGAGGCGAGCCCCCGTGCGAACCTCATTGCCCTCGTATCACACACACCCGATGCACCGGACAGGCACTTGAGCGGCATTCGACTCCGCTAAGCGCTCGTGCGCCCGATTGTGCATGCGCTGACGGGGCCTTCATACCCCTACCACAGCGACCTTATGCCAAACTTCCATGAATACTTAGGTGAGCTGACAAGGGCCTTCATTTCCCTACCATCAACTAAAGGACACGCTAGGCGCGTCCGATCATTGCAACTGCGGGGCTTTCATACCCCAATCACCACAGTACGCAATTCACCAGAGTTTAATCACAACCCCCCCGGACATGGCACACTATTAACTTGCAACAAAACTTAGTGTGTGCCGGGCACATCGGTTCCACAAAATCATTCCCGATGTACCCCAATTGGGGTTGCGAACGCATTCACGGTCCTCTGACACACCCAACCAAGCGTGGATACTACATACCTCAAACACCCAGTACACTAACAGACAAATCAATATATGGTTGCTTTCCCCCAGACATTTGCCAATCACTTGGCACCCGGACGGGAACTCGCTCCTGATTGCGCCAATGCCACCCATTTGCCAAGAGCGAGTTCTGTATGTAGATTTCATTTGGAAAGACAACCGTGTACTGGATATTCTATCCGACGATTACAGATGACGAGTACGAGACTCGACTACACTCACGGATAATACATTTTGGGTCGAGATTGCTTTCGGGGTTTTCGATTGGTCTTGCGCTTGTAAACGTATAACTTTGACTTGTGGTAACCTCGGTATGTTAGTCGATCACGTGGTTGTGAACTGGTAAGGGTGAGCAATCTGTTCACTTGCACTCTGGGTAGGAATAGGTGAGCGCTATAGGTTAAGATCATTGTATGGTTCCATCGTGATGACTTTCGCTAGATAGTAGGATGTTTGGATAGTTATAACGTTTTTGGCCATTTGTTCATAGTGTTCGGTTCATTGAGGAATTCGATTGGTCTTTGCTTCACACACGTGGTCGATCACTTGGATGTGAACTAGGGTGAGAATAAGGTGTTCACTAGTGCTCTTAGGTTTTGGATCAGTACTGAGCACTTGATTGGTTTCGCATAATATGTATCCATAGTGATGACTCTTTCCAGCTTAAGATTTCGTGACCGGTTTCGAATCCTTCCCACGTTCGCTTTTACTTGGTTAGGTTTTCGAGTGTAGATTTGAAAGCAATCTCATGTATGTATCCCATCTGATATAAGCCACTGACAGTTCATGTCACCTCGTTCAACTCTCGCTGGGTCACAGAAGTATGTTACTGCGCCCATTATCCCTACTCGGATAGGTTCGGTTCGTTCGTTTTATACTACGGTGAGTAAACTCAATTTGTGCATCGCATAGCCATGGAAAGCAAGCTTTCGCGGGCCTCTTCGACTGTTTTGATACGAGCTGTGCCCGTGATGCTTGTCATCCCAGGATACTAGACCCCTTTGGACGACCGCATGACCATCAGAAAGTAAATTCCACGTTCGATTTGGGGTGTGAACCCCGAACATAAAGTCTTTGTGTAGAACCACGAGGGCTCTATAGTACCGATTCTCTCGGTACGCTTGGTCCGTGTTCCTTTATGTTCGTACTCTTGTGAATAAGATTCACGTTCGTTTTGGGATATTTGCTACTGTCACCGTTTGAGTACTATGGGGCTTGAACCCCTAACATAAAGTCTTTGTGTAGAACCACGAGGGTTCTATAGTACCGATTCTCTCGGTACGCTTGGTCCGTGTTCCTTTATGTTCGTACTCTTGTGTGTATAATATTCATGTTCGGTTTGGGATATTTGCTACTTTCACCAGGGTCCCGTTCTTCATACAAGTCTGCCTTGCTAATGTGGTAACTTTATAGTGTAGTTCTGACATCCCAATTTTGGGACTTAGCCGATTTTTCGTATATTTCCATATGACCCATAGGGTCCCTTTCTTCATACAAGCTTGCCTAGGGCGATCGGTCAAAACTTGTCTTACTATTCGATTGGTCTTCGCACTTTCACCCTAGGCAGTTCGCCTAGGTCTGTCTTCTTGAGGAGGCCAAAACCCGAAATAAGGAGGTTCGGCCGACCCTGAAACCTCCCCTGTCTGAACTACACTAACCCGATTTTTCAGGGTCCTCAGCGCCATACAACTTTGCCTAGGTCACTTGTACTCTTGACTTAGGCCATCCGACTTGGTCCGTGTTTCTTCCTAGGGTTCACCTAGGTACTTTGCCTTGCTTGATGTGGTAACTTTTTAGTGTAGTTCAGACATCCTAATTTTGGGACTTAGCCGATTTTTCATGTATTTCCATATGACCCATAGGGTCCCTTTCTTCATACAAGCTTGCCTAGGGCGATCGGTCAAAAACTTGTCTTACTATTCGATTGGTCTTCGCACTTTCACCCTAGGCAGTTCGCCTAGGTCTGTCTTCTTGAGGAGGCCAAAACCCGAAATAAGGAGGTCCAGCCGACCCTGAAACCTCCCCTGTCTTAACTACACTAACCCGATTTTTCATGGTCCTTAGCGCCATACAACTTTGCCTAGGTCACTTGTACTCTTGACTTAGGCCATCTGACTTGGTCCGTGTTTCTTCCTAGGGTTCACCTAGGTACTTTGCCTTGCTTGATGTGGTAACTTTTTAGTGTAGTTCAGACATCCCAATTTCGGGACTTAGCCGATTTTTCGTATATTTCCATATGACCCATAGGGTCCCTTTCTTCATACAAGCTTGCCTAGGGCGATCGGTCAAAACTTGTCTTACTATTCGATTGGTCTTCGCACTTTCACCCTAGGCAGTTTGCCTAGGTCTGTCTTCTTGAGGAGGCCAAAACCCGAAATAAGGAGGTTCAGCCGACCCAGAAACCTCCCCTGTCAGAACTACACTAACCCGATTTTTCAGGGTCCTCAGCGCCATACAACTTTGCCTAGGTCACTTGTACTCTTGACTTAGGCCATCTGACTTGGTCCGTGTTTCTTCCTAGGGTTCACCTAGGTACTTTGCCTTGCTTGATGTGGTAACTTTTTAGTGTAGTTCAGACATCCCAATTTTGGGACTTAGCCGATTTTTCATGTATTTCCATATGACCCATAGGGTCCCTTTCTTCATACAAGCTTGCCTAGGGCGATCGGTCAAAACTTGTCTTACTATTCGATTGGTCTTCGCACTTTCACCCTAGGCAGTTTGCCTAGGTCTGTCTTCTTGAGGAGGCCAAAACCCGAAATAAGGAGGTTCAGCCGACCCAGAAACCTCCCCTGTCTGAACTACACTAACCCGATTTTTCAGGGTCCTCAGCGCCATACAACTTTGCCTAGGTCACTTGTACTCTTGACTTAGGCCATCTGACTTGGTCCGTGTTTCTTCCTAGGGTTCACCTAGGTACTTTGCCTTGCTTGATGTGGTAACTTTTTAGTGTAGTTCAGACATCCCAATTTTGGGACTTAGCCGATTTTTCATGTATTTCCATATGACCCATAGGGTCCCTTTCTTCATACAAGCTTGCCTAGGGCGATCGGTCAAAACTTGTCTTACTATTCGATTGGTCTTCGCACTTTCACCCTAGGCAGTTTGCCTAGGTGTAGCTTCTTGAGGAGGTCAAAACCCAAAATAAGGAGGTTCAGCCGACCCAGAAACCTCCCCTGTCAGAACTACACTAACCCGATTTTTCAGGGTCCTCAGCGCCATACAACTTTGCCTAGGTCACTTGTACTCTTGACTTAGGCCATCTGACTTGGTCCGTGTTTCTTCCTAGGGTTCACCTAGGTACTTTGCCTTGCTTGATGTGGTAACTTTTTAGTGTAGTTCAGACATCCCAATTTTGGGACTTAGCCGATTTTTCATGTATTTCCATATGACCCATAGGGTCCCTTTCTTCATACAAGCTTGCCTAGGGCGATCGGTCAAAACTTGTCTTACTATTCGATTGGTCTTCGCACTTTCACCCTAGGCAGTTTGCCTAGGTGTAGCTTCTTGAGGAGGTCAAAACCCGAAATAAGGAGGTCCGGCCGACCCAAAAACCTACCCTGTCTGAACTACACTAACCAGATTTTTCAGGGTCCTCACCGTCATACAACTTTCCCTAGGTCACTTGAACTCTTGACTTAGGCCATCTGACTTGGTCCGTGTTTCTTCCTAGGGTTCACCTAGGTAGTTTGCCTTGCTTGGTGTGGTAACATTTGAGTGTAGTTCTGACATCCCCATTTTGGGACTTAGCCGATTTTTCGTAAAATACCATATGACCCATCAGGGTCCTTGCCTTCATATAAGTTTGCCTTGCTTGGTGTGGTAACATTTGAGTGTAGTTCTGACATCCCCATTTTGGGACTTAGCCGATTTTTCGTAAAATACCATATGTCCCATCAGGGTCCTTTGCTTCATATAAGTTTGCCTTGCTTGGTGTGGTAACTTGTTAGTTTAGTTCTGACATCATCATTTTGGGACTTAGCCGATTTTTCGTAAAATACCATATGACCCATCAGGGTCCTTGCCTTCATATAAGTTTGCCTTGCTTGGTGTGGTAACATTTGAGTGTAGTTCTGACATCCCCATTTTGGGACTTAGCCGATTTTTCGTAAAATACCATATGACCCATCAGGGTCCTTTGCTTCATATAAGTTTGCCTTGCTTGGTGTTGTAACCTTTGAGTGTAGTTCTGACATCATCATTTTGGGACTTAGCCGATTTTTCGTAAAATACCATATGACCCATCAGGGTCCTTTGCTTCATATAAGTTTGCCTTGCTTGATGTGGTAACATTTGAGTGTAGTTCTGACATCCCCATTTTGGGACTTAGCCGATTTTTCGTAAAATACCATATGACCCATCAGGGTCCTTTGCTTCATATAAGTTTGCCTTGCTTGGTGTGGTAACATTTGAGTGTAGTTCTGACATCCCCATTTTGGGACTTAGCCGATTTTTCGTAAAATACCATATGACCCATCAGGGTCCTTTGCTTCATATAAGTTTGCCTTGCTTGGTATGGTAACTTGTTAGTGTAGTTCTGACATCATCATTTTGGGACTTAGCCGATTTTTCGTAAAATACCATATGACCCATCAGGGTCCTTGCCTTCATATAAGTTTGCCTTGCTTGGTGTGGTAACATTTGAGTGTAGTTCTGACATCCCCATTTTGGGACTTAGCCGATTTTTCGTAAAATACCATATGACCCATCAGGGTCCTTTGCTTCATATAAGTTTGCCTTGCTTGGTGTGGTAACATTTGAGTGTAGTTCTGACATCCCCATTTTGGGACTTAGCCGATTTTTCGATCAATTCCATATGACCCATCAGGGTCCTTTTTCTTCATATAAGTTACCCAAGACTTAGTGTTTTTTACCTTTGGACACCAATATCACCCTTACGGGTATCTTTGATCTTCGCACCATGTATTGACCAAATGTAGGTCTTGCTATGCCAAACTTATAATTGTTCTACACCAAGTCTCTATCTTGAACCATTAAGGCTCTAACTTGCACCAATTGCTTGGTACTCTTGGTCCGTGTTTCATCGCATACTGACTTCTTGACTTAGTGCTTTTTTCCTTTGGACACCAATATCACCCTTGCGGGTATCTTTGATCTTCTCACTTTGTATTGACCGAATGTAGGTCTTGCCATGCCAAACATATAATTGTTCTACACCAAGTCTCTATCTCGTACCGCCAGCTCGGTACATTCGATTAACCTGCCCTTAAGGCACCCGGGACTTAGCCATTTTTTCACATTTTTCATGATTTTGAGGCAACTTTTCTCGACTTTGTCACCTTATATCACCAAGATCCTTTCCCTTTAGCGCTTCACTCTGTTCGTATGATATTTAGCGCTGACTATCACCTTTCTATCGCTGAGCTCAACTTCTTATTCGGTGCCATAGAGCCAGAGATATTTGGTGTATGCTGTTATAAGGGAAGTTTGTCACTTTTCCAAAGGCCCACTTTGGGACGCCCATATCTCACCTTCAGGTATCTTCGATCTTCTTGTCGTCTATGGACGAAACTTAGGTCTTGTCTTGGCCAACTTATAAATGTTCTACGGCCAAGCCGTATCTCTTACCGCCAGCCCGGTATTTTTGGACTTAGTCGGATTTTCGCCTCTCGTGGTAACAATTTCTGACTTTGACTCACAATAACACCTGAACGGTCACATGCTAGCGCTTTGCTTGGCAAGAATTATAGTTAGCGCTTCCTTTTCTCTTTCCATCGATACCTTGTTCGTTCCATTCCATGCCATACAGCCGAAGTTATGATGTTTCCCGTTTTCCATATCATGTGGAGCTTATGCTCTGGGAAAACCATCTAACACCTGTACCACCCTTTTGGGTGCCACCGATCTCGACACTATGTTCGGGCCAAATATAGGTTATAACATGCCCAACTTATAATTGTTCTACACCAAGTCTCTATCTCTTACCGCCTGCTCGGTATTTTACTCGTAAGTCCAAATTTCACAACTTGTACTTTTTGGCCCAATGTACTCGAGTTTCAATTTTGGTAACATTTTTCGACTTTGTCGTTTAATAACTTCCAAATCATGCTAGTTAGCGCTTTGCTTTCTTCTAGTCGTATCTAGCGCTGGGTGTTACCTTTCCAAAACATATCCTAGCTTAACAATCCATGCCATACAGCCGGAGCTATACGGTGCACAAGTCAAATCCATTTTAGCCATGTTTCATTTTTGCCAATTTTTGACCACTCGTATCACCCTTCCAGAGTGGTCCGATCTTCTCGCTCTCTATGGACGACTTTTAGGTCTCGTAGAGGCAAACTTATAAGTATTCTACGTCAACCCGCTATCTCTTACCGCCTGCTCGGTATTCTTGGTCTTGTGTGATTTTTGGAAATTTTGGTATTATTTTTCCACTTTGTCGCTTAATAACTCAGTTTTGCTCAACACTTAGCGCTTCGGTTGTTTGGGATTATAGTTAGCGCTCGGTTCGACCTTTCCAACACTGATCTAAGCTTGTCGATCCGTTCCATACAGCCTGAGTTATTCGCGATACCGTGTTTCAATCCATTTCTCAAGTCTCGTTTTGGTCCAACTTTGAACCAGCCATATCACCCTGATGGGTACCTCCGATCTTCTCGCTCTATATTGGCCAAAGTTAGGTCTTGTGGTAACGTACTTATGATTGTTCTACGCCGTGTTCGTAGCTCTTATCGTTCGCCCGCTATTTTCGATCATAAGGTGAATTTTCGCCTCTAAACCACCATTTTTCACCTTTGCCCTCTAATATGACCGACTTGCTCAACACCTAGCGCTTCGCTTGGTAGGACACATAGCTAGCGCTCGTCAAGACCTTTCCAACGCATATCCAAGCTTTCCGATCCGAGCCATACAGCCTGAGCTATAGGCGATACCGTTTTTCCCATTTTCTTGGTCACACGCACTTTAGGGTACCCCTTTTTGCCTTTGACCCTTAATACCTCCTCCGGGTCACTAGTAGGCGCTCAGCTTGGTAGGAAACATAGCTAGAGCAGGCCTTCACCTTTCCAAAACTGCCGAAAGTGTACCGATCCGACATCTAGAACCAAAGTTATGGTCATTCCCATCATGCTCTACTTTCATGGTCAACCTCCACCAAGCACACCTAGGTTGGACCAACTTTCACCAACTCATCTCGAACCCCAAATTTGCTTCGACCTACTAGGTTTCCCTAGTAAAGTGGTCAAAACATCCATTACAACACGACTGGTCTTTCTGGTGGTCGACCTAGGCGACTTTGTTCGACGACCACCACCCCATGGAACTAAAAGACGTCCCTTGATACGGACCACCGATACATTTTCCGGCCTGTCTAAACTACACTCATCGAAATTTTTTTGGGTCCCCACCGTCATACAAGTTTCCCTAGGTCAAGTTTTTCTTCCGGATCGGCCGCGGACCTCACTTTTCATTATCTAGGGAGGCCATAGGGCCCCAAAAGGGGTTTTTTAAAATTTTCGACACTTTCGACTTTGGTCGGATTTTTTCCGATTTTGGTCCGACCTAGGGACTTGGTGGTCCAAGGAGCCTCGGGACCAAACTTTTTTCTCAGGGGTCCCTACCTCCATACAACTTTGCCTAGGTAAATTTTTTGTTCCAAATCGACCGCGGATTTCACTTTTCAATATCTGGGGCTCGTGTAGAGTCCGAATATGAGGTTTTCTCATTTTTCGACATTTTCGACTTTTTTCGACTTTTTTCGGGTTTTTCGACCTAGGGGTCCACCGAACAAATTTTGGGTCAAAAATTTTTATTGAACTAGTCGAAAGTACGCAAAAAGATAAGACTTTTTGCCGAAGACACCTTGCCCCGGAACCGACTCCTTCCCCTTCAAAATAGGGGACAAACGTGATTTTTGAAACTTTTCCTTAGGGAGCCCAAGACTTAGAAAATTTTCAAATTCTCGATTTTTCGATTGCGAGCTAGCGCTTTGCGGTCTTCGGCAATGTTGTAGATCTCGACGAGATAAAACTTTTTGGTCAAGGGTCATTTTGCCCTCCGACCCCTCCTTCCCCCCGCAAATCGCCCCCCAAAGTGCAATTTTTGCATTTTCACCTCTTTGCATGCACTGTTCGGCCCAAATGGCCACTTTCTAAGGGTCTGAGCGCTTTGCGGTCTTCGGCAAACTTTTAGAGCGTACCAAGCCCTAATTATAATTGTTCTACACCAACTTCGTACCTCTTCATCCCTGGCCGCTATTCGCGTACCAAGGTAATTTTTGTTCATTTTATCAACATTTTTCATCTTTGACTGTTTATATCGGCCTTGCCATGAACCGATAGCGCTTCGCTGTGTTTTAACGTAAGTTAGTACTACTCAATACCTTTCCAAATCATGTCTTAGATTGTCATTTGCTTGCTTACAGCCGGAGCTATGAGCGATACCGTAAAAAGTACCGAAACTTGGAAAAATCCTTGGATCGCCCATATCCCCCCTTTGGGGACCAGATATCGAAAAAAGTTCTTTTTCAAAAAGTTGCGCCTTAACGTGTTCTAGTTATGCCTAGAACATTTCACTTCGCTAGCTGGCCTGCAACTTAGCCGTAATTGGGATTTTAGGGTGTTCATGGAGGGCCCATTTCCTGCGACTTGGTATCTTTTGGGCCCTATGTTTCTCTAATATCTCCACAAGTTTTCCAGATAGCTTTCTCATACTTTCAGGGTGCCTAGAGCACCTCAAGACCTTTCCAACGCTATGCCGTTTGCCTCGCTCGGACATCTACAGCCGAAGTTATTCGAGGTACACGGTACCTTACCCTGTTTTCTCAGTACTTGGTCGAAAATTTCGATCAGCCATATGACCGACTTGGACAACCCTGAGCGGGTTGGCCCCATATAACTAAACTTTTGTCTCTTGTAGGCAAACTTATAAATGTTCTACGTCAACTCACTATCTCGTACCGCCTTGACGGTATACTTGGTCCAAGGGCCATTTCCAGCGACTTGGTCGCAATTTCGCTCTAAGTTTCGCTAATACCTTCGTCCGTGGACATGGTGATTTTTTGTTCGTATTTTTCCTTGATAGTCCCACTCAAGACTATTCCATACCAGAGCCAAGCGTCCCGCTAAGTGCCATACAGCCTGAGCAGTAATTCATGAAAGGTACCTCTACCAGTTTTTGCCATACTTGGGTACAAACTTTGTATCGCCCATATCTCCACTTTGGAGGCCAGCCAGCACCTTTGCCCCATATACTTTTTTCTTGGTCATACCATGCACTAAATATAATTGTTCTACGCCAACTTGCTATCTCTTCTCTAACTTGCCGTTATTCTTGGTCCAAGTCCCATTTCATTCGTTTTCGGACCCATTTTGCTATATGTTTCACTAATAGCTTCGGCCATGGACAAGCTGATATTCTGTTTGTATTTTTGCTTGATAGTCCCACTCAAGACCATTCCAAAACACACCGCAACTTGTCGCTCGGTGGCAAACTGACCGAGTTATAATTCATGAAAGATACCTCAACTTGGTACACCATGTGGTCGGCCCAAACCATATACCGACCAAACGACCGACTTGGAGCACCCTGACCGGGTTGCCCCCATATAATGAAAGTTGCGTCTCTACACGCCCAACTTATGAATATTCTACGCCAAGTCGCTATCTCTTACCGGTAAGCCGGTATTCACCTTCCAAGGGTGATTTTGGTCAAGTGCCATTTCCTGCGACTTGGTCCCCGAATTGGACCATCATCACCTAATATCTCCGTGGTCTTTCAACTCAGCCTCATAAAACTTTCAGGGTAGATAGGTCTCCCCAAGACCTTTCCAACGGTGAGCCGTTTGCCTCGCTCGGCCATCTACAGCCGAAGTTATTAATGGTACTTGGTACCTTACCCTGTTTTTTCCATACTTGTTCGTACTTGGGTACAAACTTTGGATCGCCCATATCTCCACTTTGGAGGCCAGCTAGCACCTTGGCCCCATATACTTTTTTGTTGGTCATGCCATGCACCAAATATAATTGTTCTACGCCAACTTGCTATCTCTTCTCCAACTTGCCGTTATTCTTGGTCCAATTCCCATTTCATTCGTTTTTGGACCCCTTTTGCTATATGTTTCACTAATAGCTTCGGCCATGGACAAGCTGATTTTCGATTGGTATTTTTCCTTGATAGTCCCACTCAAGACCATTCCAAAACACACCGCAGCTTGTCGCTGGGTGGCAAACTGACCAAGTTATAATTCATGAAAGGTACCTCAACTTGGCACACCACGTGGTCGGCCCAAACCATAAACCAACCAAACGACCGACTTGGAGCACCCTGACCGGGTTGGCCCCATATAATAAAAGTTGCGTCTCTACACGCCCAACTTATGAATATTCTACGCCAAGTCGCTATCTCTTACCGGTAAGCCGGTATTCACCTTCCAAGGGTGATTTTGGTCAAGCGCCATTTCCTGCGACTTGGTCCCCGAATTGGACCATCATCACCTAATATCTCCGTGGTCTTTCAACTCAGCCTCATGAAACTTTCAGGGTAGATAGGTCTCCCCAAGACCTTTCCAACGGTGAGCCGTTTGCCTCGCTCGGCCATCTACAGCCGAAGTTATTAATGGTACTTGGTACCTTACCCTGTTTTTTCCATACTTGTTCGTACTTGGGTACAAACTTTGGATCGCCCATATCTCCACTTTGGAGGCCAGCCAGCACCTTGGCCCCATATACTTTTTTGTTGGTGATACCATGCACCAAATATAGTTGTTCTACGCAAGCTTGCTATCTCTTCTCCAACTTGCGGTTATTTTTGACTCAAGTCCCATTTCCATAGTTTTTGGTACCAATTTGCTCTATGTTTCGCTAATAGCTTCGCCCAAGGACTTTGTGATTTTTTGTTCGCATTTTTCCTAAATAGTCCCACTCAAGACTATTCCAAATCACACCTTAGCTTGTCGCTCAGTGCCATACAGCCAGAGTTTTAATTCATGAAAGGTACATCACCTTGGTACACCACGTGGTCGGTCCAAACCATCAACCAACCATATGACCGACTTCGAGTCGAGCTAGCGGCTAGGCTCAATATAATGAAATGCGTGTCTTGATGCGGGCTACTGACAGTCTGAACAATGTAGCTCGCTAGCTCGTCTCTAAACTTGTGTTTTGGTCGAATATTGGGTGTTCATGTACCACTTCGGGTAACATGGACTTTGGTGCAACTTTACCACTTGTGCACTTAATAACTTCCCGGTCATTCAAGTCTTTGCCTTCATACTTTCAGGGTAGTTAGGTCTCGTCGAGACCTTTCCATACATATGCCAAACTCATCGATCGGTCATCTATAGCCCGAGTTATTCGCGGTACACCGTACCTTACCCTGTTTTTTCCTCAATTGGGTACAAACCTTGGAACACCCATATCGCCCCTTTAGAGACTAGCTGGCACGTTGGCCTCATATAATGATAAGTGCACCTCAACTAGGGCTACTGACGGTCAGAACATTTCAACTTGCTAGCTCGGGCCCACACTTGTGTTTTTCTCGAATATATGGTTCAAGTGTGCCACTTTGGGCACTTTTGGACATTTTGTCCCCACACAACTTTCTTGCCTTGGTAGATAGGGTCTTGTGATCTTGGGCAAAAAGATGCACCAAGATAAAGTCTAACTTTCGTTCTTGTACCGCAAAGCGCTATCTCAAACACCCGAGGAGATAGAAAGTGATTATGTTCGGCATATCGGTCTTCCATGGCCTACTATGGTAAACCCCTGCAGGTATGCAACCGAAGGTGCTTGGTACATGTATTTGGTGCAATATCGGTGCAAAGTAGGTGTTTCCTTGATCGGGCTATAACTTTCTTGGTTGATGTTGGATTGCTTTGCGGTCTTCGGGGGATAGTTAGGGAACATGTTGCCCAACATTTCCTTATTCCTCAGCCTGGCCGTACCTCTTACCGTCTAGGCGGTATACATGCTCTAAGTTGGAACTTGTGTTCCTTTGGGTAACTTCTCTGACTTTGACGCTTAATAACTTTCGTTCATATGCAGTCTAAGCTCTGCAACTCTCAGGAAAGCTAGTACTACTCATTTCCTTTCCATATCAGTCTTTGGCTTGTCGATCCGATGTCTACAGCCTTACTTATTCACGTTCCCTGTGAAGGTAGGTTTTTGCCCATTTTCCAGTTCATGTGGTAACATTCCCAGACTTTGCCGGCTTTCTCTTCATGTGGTAACTTGCTTGCTCATGTGGTAACTTGGAAGTGTATTTCTGACAGACCCAATCTGGGACTTAGCCGATTTTTCTCTGCATATTATATGGATCCATCACTAGGCCATCTTGCTTGCTCATGTGGTAACTTGGAAGTGTATTTCTGACAGACCCAATCTGGGACTTAGCCGATTTTTCTCTTCATATCATATGGATCCATCACTAGGCCATCTTGCTTGCTTGTGTGGTAACTTGATAGTGTATGTCTGACAGACCCAATCTGGGACTTAGCCGATTTTTCTCTTCATATCATATGGATCCATCACTAGGCCATCTTGCTTGCTTGTGTGGTAACTTGGAAGTGTATTTCTGACAGACCCAATCTGGGACTTAGCCGATTTTTCTCTTCATATTATATGGATCCTGGACTTAGCCGATTTTTCTCTTCATATCATATGGATCCATCACTAGGCCATCTTGCTTGCTTGTGTGGTAACTTGGAAGTGTATTTCTGACAGACCCAATCTGGGACTTAGCCGATTTTTCTCTTCATATTATATGGATCCTGGACTTAGCCGATTTTTCTCTTCATATCATATGGATCCATCACTAGGCCATCTTGCTTGCTTGTGTGGTAACTTGGAAGTGTATTTCTGACAGACCCAATCTGGGACCTAGCCGATTTTTCTCTTCATATTATATGGATCCTGGACTTAGCCGATTTTTCTCTTCATATCATATGGATCCATCACTAGGCCATCTTCCTTGCTTGTGTGGTAACTTGGAAGTGTATTTCTGACAGACCCAATCTGGGACTTAGCCGATTTTTCTCTTCATATCATATGGATCCATCACTAGGCCATCTTGCTTGCTTGTGTGGTAACTTGGAAGTGTATTTCTGACAGACCCAATCTGGGACTTAGCCGATTTTTCTCTTCATATTATATGGATCCTGGACTTAGCCGATTTTTCTCTTCATATCATATGGATCCATCACTAGGCCATCTTGCTTGCTTGTGTGGTAACTTGGAAGTGTATTTCTGACAGACCCAATCTGGGACTTAGCCGATTTTTCTCTTCATATTATATGGATCCTGGACTTAGCCGATTTTTCTCTTCATATCATATGGATCCATCATTAGGCCATCTTGCTTGCTTGTGTGGTAACTTGATAGTGTATTTCCGACAGACCCAATCTCGGACTTAGCCGATTTTTCTCTTCATATTATATGGTTCCATCACTAGGCCATCTTGCTTGCTTGTGTGGTATCTTGAAAGTGTATGTCTGACAGACCCAATCTCGGACTTAGCCGATTTTTCTCTTCATATAATATGGATCCTGGACTTAGCCTGTTATTAGGTTATTATATATGGATCCTGGACTTAGCCGATTATTAGGTTATTATATATGGATCCTGGACTTAGCCGATTTTTCTCTTCATATAATATGGATCCGGGACTTAGCCGATTATTAGGTTATTATATATGGATCCTGGACTTAGCCGATATTTCTCTTCATATAATATGGATCCGGGACTTAGCCAATTTTTCTCTTCATATAATATGGATCCGGGACTTAGCCGATT
>NW_026689828.1:10000-42500 GCF_943734765.1 Anopheles ziemanni | reverse complement strand
CCGCCGCTGTGCGCGTATACCCGTTCCCCGTAGGGAGGAGCAAGCCGCCGCTTAGAGACGAAGCATAAAGTGTCCTCATTCCACATAGGGCAAGCTGGATGAATCCATTTTACCCAGGACGGCCGAAGCGGCGTGGACCAGGGGAGAACTGAACTTTATACTTCACACCACAGTAAGTCTACGTGTCCTCTTCCACATAGGGCAAGCTAGAACTAACTATCTTACCCAGGACTGCCGAAGCAGCGTGGACCAGGGGAGGAACACACTTTTCATAGAAACGTAAGGCATCCATGACTGCCATAGTGCGTAAGCCGCCGCTGTGCGCGTAAACCCGTTCCCCGTAGGGAGGAGTCAAGCCGCCGCTTAGAGACGAAGTATTAAGTGTCCTCTTCCACATAGGGCAAGCTAGAATGAACTATCTTACCCAGGACCGCCGAAGCAGCGTGGACCAGGGGAGAACTGAACTTTATACTTCACACCACAGTATTGAGTAATGTGCCCTCTTCCACATAGGGCAAGCTGGAATGTTCCATTTTACCCAGGACGGCCGAAGCGGCGTGGACCAGTGGAGGACTACTCAATCATGAGGTTTGATATCGACTTGTGTGTTTCAATAGGGTACCGATGGTATGTTTTGAACCGATTTGATTTAGCCATTCTGAAGTCATCACTTGGTTGAAGCGCTGAACTAGGGAGGGGCATCGTTTACATATATATTGGTTTTTGCATGCTCTACTAGGTTAATGTCATAGGGTTGGCTATCGAGCATGCCCAAGTGATGACTTGATTTTGTGCTTGCTTGAATTCTTCACATTTCATACCATCGGTTAGTTGTCGAATCATTCCTCGATCATAACCTTCGTTCTTGGTTCATGTATGCTCTCTTCCACATAGGGCAAGCTAGAATTAACTATCTTACCCAGGACCGCCGAAGCAGCGTGGACCAGGGGAGAACTATACTTTGTCTTGTATGCCCTCTTCCACATAGGGCAAGCTAGAATGAACTATCTTACCCAGGACCGCCGGAGCAGCGTGGACCAGTGGAGGACTATACTTTGTTCATAACACCACAGTATTAAGTAATGTGCCCTCTTCCACATAGGGCAAGCTAGAATGAACTATCTTACCCAGGACCGCCGAAGCGGCGTGGACCAGTGGAGGACTACACAATCATGAGGTTTGATATCGACTTGTGTGTTTCAATAGGGTACCGATGGTATGTTTTGAACCGATTTGATTTAGCCATTCTGAAGTCATCACTTGGTTGAAGCGCTGAACTAGGGAGGGGCATCGTTTACATATATATTGGTTTTCGCATGCTCTACTAGGTTAATGTCATGAGGTTGGCTATCGAGCATGCCCAAGTGATGACTTGATTGTGTGCTTGCTTGAATTCTTCACATTTCATACCATCGGTTAGTTGTCGAATCATTCCTCGATCATAACCTTCGTTCTTGGTTCATGTATGCTCTCTTCCACATAGGGCAAGCTAGAATTAACTATCTTACCCAGGACCGCCGAAGCAGCGTGGACCAGGGGAGAACTATACTTTGTCTTGTATGCCCTCTTCCACATAGGGCAAGCTAGAATTAACTATCTTACCCAGGACTGCAAAGCAGCGTGGACCAGTGGAGGACTATACTTTGTTCATTACACCACAGTATTAAGTATGGTGTCCTCTTCCACCATAGGGCAAGCTAGAACTAACTATCTTACCCAGGACCGCCGAAGCAGTGTGGACCAGGGGAGGACTATACTTTATACTTCACACACTAGCCATACTGAAGTCTTCACTTGGTTGAAGCGCTGAACTACGGCGGGGTAATCGTTTACAGGTTATAATCATATAGCTGCATGCTCATTAGTAGATAATGGAATATTGTATGGCAATATGAGCATGCCCAAGTGATGACTTTGTTTCAAGCACAACAGGTAGGGTATTGAGTCCTCTTCCACATAGGGCAAGCTAGAATGAACTATCTTACCCAGGACCGCCGGAGCAGCGTGGACCAGTGGAGGACTATACCTTGTCCATTACACCACAGTATTAAGTATTGTGTCCTCTTCCACATAGGGCAAGCTAGAATTAACTATCTTACCCAGGACCGCCGAAGCAGCGTGGACCAGATGAGGACTATACTTTATACTTCACACCACAGTTTTGAGTACGCCTTGCATAAAGTATCTAGTTTGAACCACGAGGGCTCACAATGTAGAACCGCGAGGGCTCTAGTACCGATTCTCTCGGTACGGCTTGGTCCGTGTTCCTTTATGCTTGTACTCTAAGTATTAAGTATTGTGTCCTCTTCCACATAGGGCAAGCTAGAACTAACTATCTTACCCAGGACCGCCGAAGCAGTGTGGACCAGGGGAGGACTATACTTTATACTTCACACACTAGCCATACTGAAGTCATCACTTGGTGGGGGTGAACTACGGCGGTATCTATCGTTTTGGTTCGGTCTATATAGGGTCGCTTGCATGCTCATTCGAATATAATGTAATTGTGTATGGCAATATGAGCATGCCCAAGTGATGACTTTGTTTCAAGCTCAACAGGTAGGGTATTGAGTCCTCTTCCACATAGGGCAAGCTAGAATGAACTATCTTACCCAGGACCGCCGGAGCAGCGTGGACCAGTGGAGGACTCTATACTTTATACTTCACACCACAGTATTGAGTACGACTTGCATAAAGCCCCTAATGAGAACCACGAGGGCTCTCTCAATGTAGAACCACGAGGGCTCTAGTACCGATTCTCTCGGTACGGCTTGGTCCGTGTTCCTTTATGCTTGTACTCTTAGAAAGCCTCAACCCGGAGGTCTTGACTTTGATTGTCATAGTTGGACTACGACGGGGCATCCGACCATTGCTGATCGAACACCCCTGATTCACCATCTTTCGGGTAGGCGGTACGCGTACCTCCGGACGCGGAAGTCTCAACCCGGAGGTCTTGACTTTGATTGTCATAGTTGGACTACGACGGGGCATCCGACCATTGCTGATCGAACACCCCTGATTCATCATCTTTCGGGTAGGCGGTGCGCGCACCTCCGACGCGGAAGTCTCAACCCGGAGGTCTTGACTTTGTATTGTCATAGTTGGACTACGACGGGGTATCCGACTCATCGAATACCCCAGAAGCACACCATCTTTCGGGTAGGCGGTACGCGTACCTCCGGACGCGGAAAGTCTCAACCCGGAGGTCTTGACTTTGGTTGTCATAGTTGGACTATGACGGGGCATCCGACCATTGCTGATCGAACACCCCTGTTACACCATCTTTCGGATAGGCGGTGCGCGACACCACCGACGCGGAAAGTCTCAACCCGGAGGTCTTGACTTTGTATTGTTGGATAGTCCTCTTCCACTATAGGGCAAGCTGGAAATATTCCATTTTACCCAGGACTGCCGAGGCAGCGTGGACCAGGGGAGAACTTCACGGAATCTTCAGGCATCCATGATTGCCATAGTGCGTAAGCCGCCGCTGTGTGCGTCAACTCATTCCCCGTGAGGAGGAGTCTAGCCGCCGCTAAAAGACGAAGCATTAAGTGTCCTCATTCCACTATAGGGCAAGCTAGAATGAACTATCTTACCCAGGACCGCCGAAGCAGCGTGGACCAGGCGAGGACTACTTTATACTTCACACCACAGTATTGAGTACGACTTGCATAAAGCCCCTAATGAGAACCACGAGGGCTCTCTCAATGTAGAACCACAAGGGCTCTAGTACCGATTCTCTCGGTACGGCTTGGTCCGTGTTCCTTTATGCTTGTACTCGCGGAAAGTCTCAACCCGGAGGTCTTGACTTTGATTGTCATAGTTGGACTACGACGGGGCATCCGACCATTGCTGATCGAACACCCCTGATTCATCATCTTTCGGGTAGGCGGTGCGCGCACCTCCGACGCGGAAGTCTCAACCCGGAGGTCTTGACTTTGTATTGTCATAGTTGGACTACGACGGGGTATCCGACTCATCGAATACCCCAGAAGCACACCATCTTTCGGGTAGGCGGTACGCGTACCTCCGGACGCGGAAAGTCTCAACCCGGAGGTCTTGACTTTGATTGTCATAGTTGGACTACGACGGGGCATCCGACCATTGCTGATCGGACACCCCTGATTCACCATCTTTCGGGTAGGCGGTACGCGTACCTCCGGACGCGGAAAGTCTCAACCCGGAGGTTCGGACTTAGAGTTTTTCCCATTTAAAAGTTTTTCTCTTAGCCATACTGAAGTCATCACTTGGCGAACGATTGAACTAGGGCGGGTTAATCGTTTATAGGTATCATGTGGTTTGCATGCTCTCTTAGGTTAATGTCATGTGGTTGGCTATCGAGCATGCCCAAGTGATGACTTTGTTTCACGCTTGCTTGATTTCTTCATGATTCCCTGTTATATAGTGTATTCATTCGAGAACAGGGAATCTTTGGTTTTGCTCAACAGGTATTGGATGTCAACTTGGTATCTAGATCGCATTAAGTCTCAACCCGCAGGTTCGGACTTCTGTTTATTTGGCCAATGTATGTATAAGGCAACTTGTGCCTAAGTCTCAACCCGCAGGTTCGGACTTGTGTATTTGTTCGAAGTTATATATAAGGCAACTTGTGCCTAAGTCTCAACCCGCAGGTTCGGACTTGTGTATTTGTTCGAAGTTATATATAAGGCAACTTGTGCCTAAGTCTCAACCCGCAGGTTCGGACTTCATAGTGTTTCGTCAATGTTCATATGGCAACTTGTGCCGAAGTCTCAACCCGCAGGTTCGGACTTCTAACGTGTTTCGTCAACTATCATATGGCAACTTGTGCCTAAGTCTCAACCCGCAGGTTCGGACTTGTGTATTTGTTCGAAGTTTTATATAAGGCAACTTGTGCCTAAGTCTCAACCCGCAGGTTCGGACTTCTATAGTGTTTCGTCAATTATCATATGGCAACTTGTGCCGAAGTCTCAACCCGCAGGTTCGGACTTCTATAGTGTTTCGTCAATTATCATATGGCAACTTGTGCCGAAGTCTCAACCCGCAGGTTCGGACTTCTGGAAGGATCACTTGGCCACTAATGATCCTTCCGCAGGTTCACCTACGGAAACCTTGTTACGACTTTTACTTCCTCTAAATCATCAAGTTCGGTCAACTTCGATAAAGCAGACGCGGTTCACGAGGATCCAGCGAACGATCATCTCCAAAAACCTCACTAAATAATCCATCGGTAGTAGCGACGGGCGGTGTGTACAAAGGGCAGGGACGTATTCAACGCTGGCTGATGACCAGCACTTACTAGAAGTTCCGAGTTCATATGGACCATTGCAATCCATAATCCCTACTAAGTGAGTATTTGAGTGATTTCCCGTTCCTCTCGGAATAGGAGACACGCTGCTACCCACATTGTAGCACGCGTGTAGCCCAGAACATCTAAGGGCATCACGGACCTGTTATCGCTCGATCTCATTTTGCTAAACACAAATTGTCCTGCTAAGCAGCGTACCGTAAGTGCACTTGCGCACACGAACAGCGAAGGTGTCAGGTCATACTCCACCGAAAGGTCCTAACCCGTTCCAATCGGCATCGACGCATTAACGCTGACTGCGTTCTAGTTAGCATATGTGAGTCACGTTCGTTATCGGAATTAACCAGACAAATCAATCCACGAACTAAGAACGGCCATGCACCACTACCCTTAAATTTGAGAAAGAGCTATTAATCTGTCTCACCTCCATAAGTTCGGACCTGGTAAGTTTTCCCGTGTTGAGTCAAATTGAACCGCAAGCTCCATTTCATTTTTTTTTTTTTTTTTTTTTTTTTTTTAATCAGGGTTCAGAACTGTATTTCTCTTAAAATTCTAAAAATCATATCACAGTTTACAGAAAGACAATTCCTACTCCCTACTCTCGCCCGTTATGGTGCCCCACACGGCATGCACCTACACGGTAGAGCCGTGTGGGGCGGGCGTCTGGCTGTCGAGCCACTATCTATCTATTAGGCGTAGGCCTACTGGGACTCGTCCCCTGGTGATCATCTGCGCCGTTGGCGCGCACTTGCGCGGCTCTCCTGCCGCTCTGCTCGTCGCTCTGCTCGTCTCGTCTGCCGTTGTCGAGCGTTCCTTCGCTCTCGTCGAGCCTCCTGCAATGACAGTTGTGCCTGTTGTAAGGTTGCCGCCGTTGCTGCCCGGTTCTCTGGTGCCGCATCGTGATGTCGGAGGCTGGCCACACGGACGGCCATAGTAGCCTCGAATACCCTCGTCGGCATCCGGTCACGACGAAGCTCCAGGCGCCTGATGTTATCCTGAAGCTGGCGAGCCACCCGCCTGAATTCCACGCGCGTCACCTCGTCCATGGCCAGTATACGATCCCTCAGCGTTGGGTCGAGGCCGAATCGGCCCTCTCGCCGCCGCTGCTGTCGTGCTGCCTGCTCCGCCGCTCGCCGCCTCTCTCGATGAACCGCTCGTCGAGCCTCCACGCCGCTTTCGATTCTCCAAACTCGCTGCAGCTCGCGGGTGACACTGACCGCCGCCTCTTCCACACGCTCCCAGGCGTCAGGATCGTGCAGCATGTGGTCGAGGAGCGTGTCAGCCGTCACCGGCTGAAGACCGTGTCCCGTGAGGAGCCGTTCACGCACTTCCGCGAACCGCGGGCATTGAAACAGCACGTGCTCTGGTGTTTCGTCGACTCCCGGACAGGCTGAGCAACACGGGGACCGGGTGAACTTCCTGGAATGCAGGTACTCCCTGAAGAAGCCGTGTCCTGTCAGCACCTGCGACAGGTGGAAGCCCACCCGTCCGTGCTTCCGGTTGACCCATCTGTCCACGTCCGGGAGGACTCTGTGGCTCCATCTGATGAATCTGCTTGACGCCACGCCGTCCTGCGCCAACTCATCCCAGCTCTCCTGCCAGTTGCGCATTGTCGCCGCCCTCTCCTCCTTGCGGATCTCTGCTGGGGTGCCGCCGGACTGCTGCTTTCGCTCGTGGCAGCGGTGATCCTCCTTAATAAGCTCGACTATAGGTGGTATACCAGCAACCAGCGTAGCCACGTCGTACTTTACGGTCCGGAAGGTGCTCGCGACCATCTTGGCTGCCCGACTCTGCACCCGGTTCAGCAGACGTCTGTTGCTCTGTATACGCGTAGCCTCCCACCAGACCGGGGCCGCGTATCGTAAGATGGACGTCGACACATTAGCGAGGGTCCGACGTCGCACACTGGAAGGGCCGCCATGATTTTTGAGCAGGTGACACAGTGCTCGGTTTATCCTGTTGGCCTTTTCCGTTACCGCCTTCACGTGAAAATTCCAGGATAAGTGATCCTCCACCTGGACACCGAGGTACCTTATATGACGCTTAGAGCGAAGCGTGGAGCCCCCGACACGCACTGGCACCCTCGGATGGCCCTGCCGCAAGCAGCTCACCATCACCATCTCTGTTTTCTCCAAGGCTAGGGACAGCTGGTGGTCCGCCATCCACCGCCGTACTGTGTTAATCGCCCGGGTCGCCAGCGTCGAAGATTCTCTCGGGGTCCGGCCTGGCACCAGCAAGACGATATCATCCGCGAATCCAACTATCTCCGCTCCCGGTGGTAGCTCCAATCCGAGGACTCCGTCGTACATGGCGTTCCAAAGGGTGGGCCCCAAGATGGAGCCCTGTGGAACGCCGGCGGTGACGGGCCTCGAAACATGTCCGGTGTTGGTGGAGTAGTGGAGCACTCGGTCACGAAAATAGCTCCCGATGATGTCCAGCAGCGCCTGGGGAACGCCTTTGGCCTCCAGGGCCCTCCCTATGTTGGTCCATCCTGCCGAGTTGAAGGCGTTTTTGACATCTAGTGCAACCACCATGCAGCACCTGCGGTCGCGTTGGTTGGTGCGCTTAAACGCCATCGCTCGTTGTCCCGCCTTCACCACCTCCTGGATCGCCTCCACCGTCGATCTCCCCTTACGGAAACCGTACTGGCGGGGAGAGAGGCGAGGACCACCTGGCAGTGGGGCCTCCAGGTGATCGTTGAGACGATCCAGGACTATGCGCTCGAACACTTTACCGACAGTGTCGAGCATGCATAGGGGCCGAAAAGATGACGCCTGGCCCGGTGGTTTCCCTGGCTTAGGCAGCAACACCAATCGCTGCGCTTTCCACGCCACCGGGAAGTCTCCGCTGTCCAGCAGCTGCTGGTAAATGCGCCGAAAAGTAGCGGGAGACTCTCGGATTGCCGCCGTGACTGCACCATTGGGGACGCCATCTGGTCCGGGGGCCTTTCGGGGGTTCAGCCTGGCCGCGATCGCTAGGAGTTCCTCGTCGGTGATTGGGCGCAGTGGCGGTTCCTCAACGCCCGGCCCTGGTGACTCCGGCCACTCCATGGGGGGGTGCGTGGGAAATAGCTCGTCGACTATGCCTCCCAGTACCTCGGCGTCGCGTTCCTGGGGCAGGCGGGCGCCCTTCACCCACGCCGTCACTATCCGGTACGCGTCCCCCCAAGGGTTGTCCTCTATACTATCAGCGAGCTCCTCGTTGCAGCGCCTCTTGCTGGCACTGATCGCCTTCCGGAGACGCTTCTTGGTGGCACGGAGGGTCGCCGCGCGCAGCAAACGAAGCGTTGGATCCCGCGTGCGTCGGAGAATCGCCTTGGCTCGCCGGCAGCTCTCGCGTAGCTCGGCGATTTCCTCCGTCCACCAAAAGACGTGAGTGCGGTTCCTGGAGTTCATCCGAGGCATCACCTCATCGCACGCGCGCTGCAGCGTGGAGACGAGGGTGGCCGGATCCTGCGCAACCTCGTTGAAGTTCAGCAAGCGGAGCGCCTCCGTGAACAGCTCGGCTGAAAACACCGACGTGTCCCATCGTCGACTCGGCCTCGGGGGTGGTTGGTCTGCTCTAACCGAACGGCGCGTTGGTGCTGCGGGGATGCCCACGGTGTAGAACAGCGGCTGATGGTCGCTCGCTGTGTAATCCTGCAGGACGACCCAGTCCTCCCCGCCCGCGATGCTCCTGGACGCCAGACTGATATCATTCACCACCGGGGGGGCAACGGCACTCCCCGTGAAGGTCGGTGTCCGTCCGCGGTTCAGCACCCGTAATGATAACAGCTCCGCAAGGGCGATGATTTCGTGTCCCCGGTTGTTGGTGGATTGGCGGCCCCACTCGACCGCGGCCGCGTTGAAATCGCCGGCCAGGACCACCCGCTGCCGTCCATGTGCTGCTATCTGCACCGCCTCCATTAGTACTCTGAACCGGGGGAGATCCCAGGATGGTGGGGCGTAACAGCTAATAAAGGTGATGCCGTTCACCTCCACCGCCACCATCCCTTCCGCGACGCTCACCACTCGCTGGATCGGGAATCTCCCCAGTGCGACGACCGCTGTTCTTGTTGCGGGATCAAAGACCCAGTTGCCGTTGTTCGCTGGAACGCGGTGATAGTCGGACAAAAGTGCCACGTCCGCACCACGTTCGCGGGCCAACTGGGTCAGTAGATCCTGGGCCATCGCACTCCGTCTTAAATTCTGCTGCAGTACTACGTTGAATTCTGACGGCGGTTCATGCACTTTTCTGTGCCGGTAGCATGCGGTCCTCCGCACACCAGGCACTTCACTGGATTGCTGCAGCCTGCAGCCTTGTGGCCCTGCCCACCGCACCGACGGCACAGTGCGGAACGGTCTGGACCGGGGCAGGAGCGCGCAATGTGCCCGCGAAGCAGGCAGCGGTGGCAGCGCATCTCTTCAACTGGCCTGGCTGGGGCGAAGTCAACCCAGCAGCTACTGTATCCAAAGACCAGGCGGTTTCCTACCAGCGCGTTGGCAATCCGCCTTGGCAGCCTGACGAACGCCCGCTGATCGCCCTGGTAAAATCGCCGGAGGGTGACACATTCCGCGCTGACCTTCTCGCCGAACTGTTTTGAGATGGCCCTCGCGACATCCTCGCGCTCGGCCAACATGTCTACTCCTTTGAACGTTACCACGGCCGTGTCGAGCCGAAGATGGACCTCGCTGCCCTCTGGTGCTGCTGCTCGTACCCGCTCGAACACCGCCTGGGCGTCCACCTTCCTCTTGAGGGTCATGGTCAGGTTATTGGCTGCAGTGCGCTCTCCGCGCTGGACCTTATCCGCGACATCTTCTAGAGCTCGGACCTTGACGAACACGTCCCGGTAGCTAACCCCCGCTGGCGGGCAGACTGTGATGACGTCCGGTCTTCCTTTGGTCATCGCTGGCCTCGGGGGTCGACAATCGCCCTGCGGGCGTGTGACTGGAACTGCTCCTGCTTGCGGCCTAGTCGTTCCATTTCCCACTACCGTCTCGGCGAACGAACGCCTGTCGCTGGGAATCTCGGTCCTCTTGCCCATGTTGGCCTTGGGATTCTCCTTGTTGACCCGAGACTCCTCTCGCTGCTTATTGTAGATCGGGCGACCTTTCTTGTCTACTGTCCGGAAGCCCTCGTCCTGCTGCTGCTGCTGCCTTTGCTGCTGTTGCTGCCCCCCCTGCCGCTGCGACTGCTGCTGCTTCTGCCCCTGCTGCCGCTGTGACTGCTGCTGTGGCTTCGAATGCTGCTGCTGCTGTGCTCGCGGTGGCAGTGACACTGTCTCTTTGACCTCATTCCTGATGCTGCTGCTCAGTTGTTTGGGCTTTGGTTTTTCTCCCATGGCCTCGCGAACCATTTCCCTAATGTTCTTTCGACCCTCTTCCACCAGTTGGGCCTGCTGGATGGCTTGGGCGGCTTGGGCTTCCAGGAGCCTCTCTACCTTGGCCATTAACTCTGCTACCTGGGCTTGCAGTGCCGCGTTTTGCGCCGTCAGGGCCTTGATGGTTTCGGCCATTGCGGCCATTCCAGCGCTCTGCGTGTTATTCTCCGAGGGGTCTTTCCCTCCCGATGCCTCTTGGAGCTGCGGGACCTGCTGCTCCTGAACCAAAGAATTGGTTGCTGCGGGCGTCGATACCGTCGAGCAGTTTTCCGCTACCGGGGAAGCCACAGGAGTTGCGCTTGACTTCGCCGATGTTTCTAGCTCCTTCTCCACATCTCCGATGAACATTATTAGGTTTTCCTCGAACGGAAGCCTGCTGCTCGAGGAGCGCGCGCGCGGCCGCGGCGTCCGTTGCGGCGGCGGCGTCCGTTCCACCCTTTTCGTCCTAGTTGTTGCGCGTGCAGCTTCCACTTCTGCCGCCTCGGCATTCTCTACCGCCGAGCTGCGGCCCGTGGCTGGGCCAGCTCGCAGTGTCTTTTTCGGTGTCTTGTCAAGCATGGTGATGAGTAGATGGGGGCGGGGGGACTTAGATGGAATGATCGACCCCTACCCCGCTAGACTTCCTACCATTGTCGAAACTCTCTCCGTTGTGACGCTTGCAGTTAGCCAATGCCGGCAGTGTTGATGAGATGCAATCGCTAACCCGCTCACCTAAATCCGGTCGCCTGATGAGATGCAATCGCTAACGCTCACCTATATCCGGTCGCCTGATGATATGCAATAACTAATCTCCTCAATCCGGACGCCTGATGAGATGTAATCTGCAACGCTCAGCCAGGTAAATCCTCTACCCCGCTCGTTCGAATCCGGTCGCCCGGTGAGATGCAATCCGCAACCCCTTTCCACTTGACCGGGCGCTATGGTTTCCCGGGACACTCCTGATGTGGCACCTACAGTTAGGCAATGCCGCTCTCCCGTCGCCTGATGAGCTGCAATCGCCTACCCGCTCGCCTAAATCCGGTCGCCTGGTGAGATGCAATCGCTAACCCGCTCTCCTGAATCCGGACGCCTGATGAGATGCAATCTGCAACGCTCGGCCAGATGAATCCGCTACCCCGCTCGTCCGAATCCGGTCGCCTGGTGGGATGCAATCCGCAGCCCCTTTTCCACTTGCCCGGGCGCTATGGTTTCCCAGGACACTCGTCGCCTGGTGAGATGCAATCGCCTACCCGCTCACCTGAATCCGGTCGCCTGATGATATGCAATCGCTAACGCTCACCTAAATCCGGTCGCCTGATGAGATGCAATCGCTAACCCGCTCTCCTGAATCCGGACGCCTGATGGGATGCAATCTGCAACGCTCGGCCAGATGAATCCGCTACCCCGCTCGTCCAAATCCGATCGCCTGATCGGCTGCAATCCGCAACTCCTTTTCCACTTGACCGGGCGCTATGGTTTCCCGGGACACTCCTGATGTGGCGCCTACAATTAGGCAATGCCGCTCTCCGGTCGCCTGATGAGATGCAATCGCGAGCCCGCTCACCTAAATCCGGTCGCCTGATGTGATGCAATCGCTAACCCGCTCTCCTGGATCCTGACGCCTGATGAGATGCAATCTGCAACGCTCGGCCGCTTGACTCCCGTCCCGCGGAGTTTCCGCCACTCAACGCTAGGGGCGCTTTTCGGTGGCTGACTCTTAGCGGAGACACCTTCCTGAAACGGTCCAACCGGTTCGCCCGATTCACTCACACACACACATACGCAGTCGACCGTTGGCTCTTGGCCAGCTGATTTCCTGGCCTGCCTCACGCTTTGCACGGCCCTGGTCACTCGCTCTCTCCCCTTATTCTCTTGTTGCTGAACACTATGGTCTCTCTCCCCTCTTCCCTCCTTCTTCACCCGACAACTATCATTCAAGTGTTGCACACACGCACGCACAATCTACTTTTGGAAGTCTAGACACACTCCTTTCTCTCTCCCCTCTTCCCTCCTTCTTCACCCGACAACTATCATTCAAGTGTTGTACACACGCACTTGTGGGTTCACATAAACGTTCTACTTTTGGCTCAGGGCCAAACCAACCTTTTCGTTCTCTTGTCGCCGAACACTCCTTTCTCTCTCCCCTCTTCCCTCCTTCTTCACCCGACAACTATCATTCAAGCGTTGTACACACGCACGCACAATCTACTTTTGGAAGTCTAGACACGGAAAAGTGTTGCACACACGCACGTGCCCGCTCGCACGCACATTCTACTTCTAGCACACGGCTGAACCAAACCAACCTTTTCGTTCTCTTGTCGCCTCACACTCCTTTCTCTCTCCCCTCTTCCCTCCTTCTTCACCCGACAACTATCATTTAAGTGTTGTACACACGCACGTACAATCTACTTTTGGAAGTCTAGACACTTTTCGTTCTCTTGTCGCCGAACACTCCTTTCTCTCCCCTCTTCCCTCCTTCTTCACCCGACAACTATCATTCAAGTGTTGTACACACGCACTTGTGGGTTCACATAAGCGTTCTTCTTTTGGCTCAGGGCCAAACCAACCTTTTCGTTCTCTTGTCGCCTCACACTCCTTTCTCTCTCCCCTCTTCCCTCCTTCTTCAACCGACAACTATCATTCAAGCGTTGTACACACGCACGCACAGTCTACTTTTGGAAGTCTAGACACATTCCTTTCTCTCTCCCCTCTTCCTTCCTTCTTCACCCGACAACTATCATTCAGGCGTTGTACACACGCACGCACAATCTACTTTTGGAAGTCTAGACACGAAAAAGTGTTGCACACACGCACGTGCCCGCTCGCATGCACATTCTACTTTTAGCACACGGCCGAACCAAACCAAACTATAAGTTCTCTTGTCGCCTCACACTCCTTTCTCTCTCCCCTCTTCCCTCCTTCTTCACCCGACAACTATCATTTAAGTGTTGTACACACGCACGTACAATCTACTTTTGGAAGTCTAGACACTTTTCGTTCTCTTGTCGCCGAACACTCCTTTCTCTCCCCTTTTCCCTCCTTCTTCACCCGACAACTATCATTCAAGTGTTGTACACACGCACTTGTGGGTTCACATAAACGTTCTACTTTTGGCTCAGGGCCAAACCAACCTTTTCGTTCTCTTGTCGCCTCACACTCCTTTCTCTCTCCCCTCTTCCCTCCTTCTTCACCCGACAACTATCATTCAAGCGTTGTACACACACACGCACAGTCTACTTTTGGAAGTCTAGACACGAAAAAGTGTTGCACACACGCACGCGCCCGCTCACATGCACATTCTACTTATAGCACACGGCACAACCGAACCAAACCAAGCTTTCCGTTCTCTTGTCGCCGAACACTCCTTTCTCTCTCCTCTCTTCCCTCCTTCTTCGCCCGACAACTATCATTCAAGCGTTGCACACACGCACGCACAATTTACTTTTGGAAGTCTAGACACGAAAAAGTGTTGCACACACGCACGTGCCCGCTCGCACGCACATTCCACTTTTAGCACACGGCTCAGCCGAACCAAACCATACTTTCCGTTCTCTCTCTCTCTGAACGTTTCGCGTTTTTCTCCCTCTCTTCGGGCCGAAGCCGCGGAGCGAACTCGCTCACTCTCACTTTTCAGGCGTTGAAGTTGCCACTCTTCATTGCCTTACTCTCTTTTCTCTCTCTGCCGTTTTACGCTTTGGAACTTCTCTCTCTCGAAAATTACTCAATTACTCACAATAACTCTCCGTTAGCGGAGCTCGACCTGAACACGTCCGTTCACCACGAGCGCTCGATTGCAACTGCAAGCTCCATTTCATTGTGGTGCCCTTCCGTCAATTCCTTTAAGTTTCAACTTTGCAACCATACTTCCCCCGGAACCTGACTTTGGTTTCCCGGAAGCTACTGAGAGCACCTGGTTGTAGCGTCTCCCAATTGCTAGTTGGCATCGTTTACGGTTAGAACTAGGGCGGTATCTAATCGCCTTCGATCCTCTAACTTTCGTTCTTGATTAAAGAAAGCATCCTTGACAAATGCCTTCGCTTTAGTTAGTCTTACGACGGTCTACGAATTTCACCTCTCGCGCCGTAATACTAGTGTCCCCAACTACTTCTGTTAATCATTACCTCCGGTCTGAGTACAAACCAATGAAAGATTAGACCAAGGTCGTATTCCATTATTCCATGCAAGATTATTCTAGGGCGTTTGGGCACCCTGCTTTAAGCACTCTAATTTGTTCAAGGTAAACGTGAGCGGTCGAGCTCTATGTTACACTTGCACCCGTTGAAGGGCACACCATGACACAGACTTGGTGCCCTACCACACCATTGAGTCGCAACCAGATTCCGACTTGGCCCACCGACCACGGGTTGACCGGGTCGGCGGAGCCGGACTGTGTTGGACAAGTATCAACTTCGAACGTTTTAACCGCAACAATTTTAATATACGCTAGTGGAGCTGGAATTACCGCGGCTGCTGGCACCAGACTTGCCCTCCACTTGATCCTCGTAGAAGGATTTATGCTCTACTCATTCCAATTATGAAACATCATTAAAGAGTTTCATATTGTTATTTCTCGTCACTACCTCCCCGTCCCGGGATTGGGTAATTTACGCGCCTGCTGCCTTCCTTGGATGTGGTAGCCATTTCTCAGGCTCCCTCTCCGGAATCGAACCCTGATTCCCCGTTACCCGTTGCAACCATGGTAGTCCTCTATACTACCATCCATAGTTGATAGGGCAGATATTTGCGAGATCTGTCGTCGGTGCGAGACCATACGATCAGCATCATTATCCAGACTTCAACTCAATGACACGGAGAACCCGCGATTGGTTTGACTAATAAGTGCACCAGTTCCCGCGAGGGTCCTGGCATGTTGCATGTATTAGCTCTAGATTTTCCACAGTTATCCAAGTAACTAGGTTGATGATCTCGTAAATTATAGCTGTTATACTGAGCCTTATGCGGTTTCACATTAAATCTGTTTGTACTTAGACATGCATGGCTTAACCTTTGAGACGAGCGTATATTACTGGTAGGATCAACCAGAATTCCGACTTTGCGTTCGAATGTTCATTGTCCCATTGCACCCGGAGGAGCAAACACCACGTTCTATATGTTGTCAAGTCCGGTAGCACACGGGAGGCGAGCCCCCGTGCGAACCTCATTGCCCTCGTATCACACACACACCCGATGCACCGGACAGGCACTTGAGCGGCATTCGACTCCGCTAAGCGCTCGTGCGCCCGATTGTGCATGCGCTGACGGGGCCTTCATACCCCTACCACAGCGACCTTATGCCAAACTTCCATGAATACTTAGGTGAGCTGACAAGGGCCTTCATTTCCCTACCATCAACTAAAGGACACGCTAGGCGCGTCCGATCATTGCAACTGCGGGGCTTTCATACCCCAATCACCACAGTACGCAATTCACCAGAGTTTAATCACAACCCCCCCGGACATGGCACACTATTAACTTGCAACAAAACTTAGTGTGTGCCGGGCACATCGGTTCCACAAAATCATTCCCGATGTACCCCAATTGGGGTTGCGAACGCATTCACGGTCCTCTGACACACCCAACCAAGCGTGGATACTACATACCTCAAACACCCAGTACACTAACAGACAAATCAACATATGGTTGCTTTCCCCCAGACATTTGCCAATCACTTGGCACCCGGACGGGAACTCGCTCCTGATTGCGCCAATGCCACCCATTTGCCAAGAGCGAGTTCTGTATGTAGATTTCATTTGGAAAGACAACCGTGTACTGGATATTCTATCCGACGATTACAGATGACGAGTACGAGACTCGACTACACTCACGGATAATACATTTTGGGTCGAGATTGCTTTCGGGGTTTTCGATTGGTCTTGCGCTTGTAAACGTATAACTTTGACTTGTGGTAACCTCGGTATGTTAGTCGATCACGTGGTTGTGAACTGGTAAGGGTGGGCAATCTGTTCACTTGCACTCTGGGTAGGAATAGGTGAGCGCTATAGGTTAAGATCATTGTATGGTTCCATCGTGATGACTTTCGCTAGATAGTAGGATGTTTGGATAGTTATAACGTTTTTGGCCATTTGTTCATAGTGTTCGGTTCATTGAGGAATTCGATTGGTCTTTGCTTCACACACGTGGTCGATCACTTGGATGTGAACTAGGGTGAGAATAAGGTGTTCACTAGTGCTCTTAGGTTTTGGATCAGTACTGAGCACTTGATTGGTTTCGCATAATATGTATCCATAGTGATGACTCTTTCCAGCTTAAGATTTCGTTACCAGTTTCGAATCCTCCCCACGTTCGCTTTTACTTGGTTAGGTTTTCGAGTGTAGATTTGAAAGCAATCTCATGTATGTATCCCATCTGATATAAGCCACTGACAGTTCATGTCACCTCGTTCAACTCTCGCTGGGTCACAGAAGTATGTTACTGCGCCCATTATCCCTACTCGGATAGGTTCGGTTCGTTCGTTTTATACTACGGTGAGTAAACTCAATTTGTGCATCGCATAGCCATGGAAAGCAAGCTTTCGCGGGCCTCTTCGACTGTTTTGATACGAGCTGTGCCCGTGATGCTTGTCATCCCAGGATACTAGACCCCTTTGGACGACCGCATGACCATCAGAAAGTAAATTCCACGTTCGATTTGGGGTGTGAACCCCGAACATAAAGTCTTTGTGTAGAACCACGAGGGCTCTATAGTACCGATTCTCTCGGTACGCTTGGTCCGTGTTCCTTTATGTTCGTACTCTTGTGAATAAGATTCACGTTCGTTTTGGGATATTTGCTACTGTCACCGTTTGAGTACTATGGGGCTTGAACCCCTAACATAAAGTCTTTGTGTAGAACCACGAGGGTTCTATAGTACCGATTCTCTCGGTACGCTTGGTCCGTGTTCCTTTATGTTCGTACTCTTGTGTGTATAATATTCATGTTCGGTTTGGGATATTTGCTACATTCACCAGGGTCCCGTTCTTCATACAAGTCTGCCTTGCTAATGTGGTAACTTTATAGTGTAGTTCTGACATCCCAATTTTGGGACTTAGCCGATTTTTCGTATATTTCCATATGACCCATAGGGTCCCTTTCTTCATACAAGCTTGCCTAGGGCGATCGGTCAAAACTTGTCTTACTATTCGATTGGTCTTCGCACTTTCACCCTAGGCAGTTCGCCTAGGTCTGTCTTCTTGAGGAGGCCAAAACCCGAAATAAGGAGGTTCGGCCGACCCTGAAACCTCCCCTGTCTGAACTACACTAACCCGATTTTTCAGGGTCCTCAGCGCCATACAACTTTGCCTAGGTCACTTGTACTCTTGACTTAGGCCATCCGACTTGGTCCGTGTTTCTTCCTAGGGTTCACCTAGGTACTTTGCCTTGCTTGATGTGGTAACTTTTTAGTGTAGTTCAGACATCCTAATTTTGGGACTTAGCCGATTTTTCATGTATTTCCATATGACCCATAGGGTCCCTTTCTTCATACAAGCTTGCCTAGGGCGATCGGTCAAAACTTGTCTTACTATTCGATTGGTCTTCGCACTTTCACCCTAGGCAGTTCGCCTAGGTCTGTCTTCTTGAGGAGGCCAAAACCCGAAATAAGGAGGTCCAGCCGACCCTGAAACCTCCCCTGTCTTAACTACACTAACCCGATTTTTCATGGTCCTTAGCGCCATACAACTTTGCCTAGGTCACTTGTACTCTTGACTTAGGCCATCTGACTTGGTCCGTGTTTCTTCCTAGGGTTCACCTAGGTACTTTGCCTTGCTTGATGTGGTAACTTTTTAGTGTAGTTCAGACATCCCAATTTCGGGACTTAGCCGATTTTTCGTATATTTCCATATGACCCATAGGGTCCCTTTCTTCATACAAGCTTGCCTAGGGCGATCGGTCAAAACTTGTCTTACTATTCGATTGGTCTTCGCACTTTCACCCTAGGCACTTTGCCTAGGTCTGTCTTCTTGAGGAGGCCAAAACCCGAAATAAGGAGGTTCAGCCGACCCAGAAACCTCCCCTGTCTGAACTACACTAACCCGATTTTTCAGGGTCCTCAGCGCCATACAACTTTGCCTAGGTCACTTGTACTCTTGACTTAGGCCATCTGACTTGGTCCGTGTTTCTTCCTAGGGTTCACCTAGGTACTTTGCCTTGCTTGCTGTGGTAACTTTTTAGTGTAGTTCAGACATCCCAATGTTGGGACTTAGCCGATTTTTCATGTATTTCCATATGACCCATAGGGTCCCTTTCTTCATACAAGCTTGCCTAGGGCGATCGGTCAAAACTTGTCTTACTATTCGATTGGTCTTCGCACTTTCACCCTAGGCAGTTTGCCTAGGTGTAGCTTCTTGAGGAGGTCAAAACCCAAAATAAGGAGGTTCAGCCGACCCAAAAACCTCCCCTGTCTAAACTACACTAACCAGATTTTTCAGGGTCCTCACCGTCATACAACTTTGCCTAGGTCACTTGCACTCTTGACTTAGGCCATCTGACTTGGTCCGTGTTTCTTGCTAGGGTTCACCTAGGTAGTTTGCCTTGCTTGATGTGGTAACTTTTTAGTGTAGTTCTGACATCCCAATTTTGGGACTTAGCCGATTTTTCGTATATTTCCATATGACCCATAGGGTCCCTTTCTTCATACAAGCTTGCCTAGGGCGATCGGTCAAAACTTGTCTTACTATTCGATTGGTCTTCGCACTTTCACCCTAGGCACTTTGCCTAGGTCTGTCTTCTTGAGGAGGCCAAAACCCGAAATAAGGAGGTTCAGCCGACCCAGAAACCTCCCCTGTCTGAACTACACTAACCCGATTTTTCAGGGTCCTCAGCGCCATACAACTTTGCCTAGGTCACTTGTACTCTTGACTTAGGCCATCCGACTTGGTCCGTGTTTCTTCCTAGGGTTCACCTAGGTACTTTGCCTTGCTTGATGTGGTAACTTTTTAGTGTAGTTCAGACATCCTAATTTTGGGACTTAGCCGATTTTTCATGTATTTCCATATGACCCATAGAGTCCCTTTCTTCATACAAGCTTGCCTAGGGCGATCGGTCAAAACTTGTCTTACTATTCGATTGGTCTTCGCACTTTCACCCTAGGCAGTTCGCCTAGGTCTGTCTTCTTGAGGAGGCCAAAACCCGAAATAAGGAGGTCCAGCCGACCCTGAAACCTCCCCTGTCTTAACTACACTAACCCGATTTTTCATGGTCCTTAGCGCCATACAACTTTGCCTAGGTCACTTGTACTCTTGACTTAGGCCATCTGACTTGGTCCGTGTTTCTTCCTAGGGTTCACCTAGGTACTTTGCCTTGCTTGATGTGGTAACTTTTTAGTGTAGTTCAGACATCCCAATTTCGGGACTTAGCCGATTTTTCGTATATTTCCATATGACCCATAGGGTCCCTTTCTTCATACAAGCTTGCCTAGGGCGATCGGTCAAAACTTGTCTTACTATTCGATTGGTCTTCGCACTTTCACCCTAGGCACTTTGCCTAGGTCTGTCTTCTTGAGGAGGCCAAAACCCGAAATAAGGAGGTTCAGCCGACCCAGAAACCTCCCCTGTCTTAACTACACTAACCCGATTTTTCATGGTCCTTAGCGCCATACAACTTTGCCTAGGTCACTTGTACTCTTGACTTAGGCCATCTGACTTGGTCCGTGTTTCTTCCTAGGGTTCACCTAGGTACTTTGCCTTGCTTGATGTGGTAACTTTTTAGTGTAGTTCAGACATCCCAATTTCGGGACTTAGCCGATTTTTCGTATATTTCCATATGACCCATAGGGTCCCTTTCTTCATACAAGCTTGCCTAGGGCGATCGGTCAAAACTTGTCTTACTATTCGATTGGTCTTCGCACTTTCACCCTAGGCACTTTGCCTAGGTCTGTCTTCTTGAGGAGGCCAAAACCCGAAATAAGGAGGTTCAGCCGACCCAGAAACCTCCCCTGTCTGAACTACACTAACCCGATTTTTCATGGTCCTTAGCGCCATACAACTTTGCCTAGGTCACTTGTACTCTTGACTTAGGCCATCTGACTTGGTCCGTGTTTCTTCCTAGGGTTCACCTAGGTACTTTGCCTTGCTTGATGTGGTAACTTTTTAGTGTAGTTCAGACATCCCAATTTCGGGACTTAGCCGATTTTTCGTATATTTCCATATGACCCATAGGGTCCCTTTCTTCATACAAGCTTGCCTAGGGCGATCGGTCAAAACTTGTCTTACTATTCGATTGGTCTTCGCACTTTCACCCTAGGCACTTTGCCTAGGTCTGTCTTCTTGAGGAGGCCAAAACCCGAAATAAGGAGGTTCAGCCGACCCAGAAACCTCCCCTGTCTTAACTACACTAACCCGATTTTTCATGGTCCTTAGCGCCATACAACTTTGCCTAGGTCACTTGTACTCTTGACTTAGGCCATCTGACTTGGTCCGTGTTTCTTCCTAGGGTTCACCTAGGTACTTTGCCTTGCTTGATGTGGTAACTTTTTAGTGTAGTTCAGACATCCCAATTTTGGGACTTAGCCGATTTTTCATGTATTTCCATATGACCCATAGGGTCCCTTTCTTCATACAAGCTTGCCTAGGGCGATCGGTCAAAACTTGTCTTACTATTCGATTGGTCTTCGCACTTTCACCCTAGGCAGTTTGCCTAGGTGTAGCTTCTTGAGGAGGTCAAAACCCAAAATAAGGAGGTTCAGCCGACCCAAAAACCTCCCCTGTCTGAACTACACTAACCCGATTTTTCAGGGTCCTCAGCGCCATACAACTTTGCCTAGGTCACTTGTACTCTTGACTTAGGCCATCTGACTTGGTCCGTGTTTCTTCTTAGGGTTCACCTAGGTACTTTGCCTTGCTTGATGTGGTAACTTTTTAGTGTAGTTCAGACATCCCAATTTTGGGACTTAGCCGATTTTTCATGTATTTCCATATGACCCATAGGGTCCCTTTCTTCATACAAGCTTGCCTAGGGCGATCGGTCAAAACTTGTCTTACTATTCGATTGGTCTTCGCACTTTCACCCTAGGCAGTTTGCCTAGGTGTAGCTTCTTGAGGAGGTCAAAACCCAAAATAAGGAGGTTCAGCCGACCCAAAAACCTCCCCTGTCTAAACTACACTAACCAGATTTTTCAGGGTCCTCACCGTCATACAACTTTGCCTAGGTCACTTGCACTCTTGACTTAGGCCATCTGACTTGGTCCGTGTTTCTTCCTAGGGTTCACCTAGGTACTTTGCCTTGCTTGGTGTGGTAACTTTTTAGTGTAGTTCTGACATCCTCATTTTGGGACTTAGCCGATTTTTCGTAAAATGCCATATGACCCATATGGGTCCTTTCCTTCATATAAGTTTGCCTTGCTTGGTGTGGTAACATTTGAGTGTAGTTCTGACATCATCATTTTGGGACTTAGCCGATTTTTCGTCAAATACCATATGACCCATATGGGTCCTTTCCTTCATATAAGTTTGCCTTGCTTGGTGTGGTAACATTTGAGTGTAGTTCTGACATCCCCATTTTGGGACTTAGCCGATTTTTCGTAAAATACCATATGACCCATCAGGGTCCTTTCCTTCATATAAGTTTGCCTTGCTTGGTGTGGTAACATTTGAGTGTAGTTCTGACATCCCCATTTTGGGACTTAGCCGATTTTTCGTAAAATACCATATGACCCATATGGGTCCTTTGCTTCATATAAGTTTGCCTTGCTTGGTGTGGTAACATTTGAGTGTAGTTCTGACATCCCCATTTTGGGACTTAGCCGATTTTTCAATCAATACCATATGACCCATCAGGGTCCTTTGCTTCATATAAGTTTGCCTTGCTTGGTGTGGTAACATTTGAGTGTAGTTCTGACATCCCCATTTTGGGACTTAGCCGATTTTTCGTAAAATACCATATGACCCATCAGGGTCCTTGCCTTCATATAAGTTTGCCTTGCTTGGTGTGGTAACATTTGAGTGTAGTTCTGACATCCCCATTTTGGGACTTAGCCGATTTTTCGATCAATTCCATATGACCCATCAGGGTCCTTTGCTTCATATAAGTTTGCCTTGCTTGGTGTGGTAACATTTGAGTGTAGTTCTGACATCCCCATTTTGGGACTTAGCCGATTTTTCGATCAATTCCATATGACCCATCAGGGTCCTTTGCTTCATATAAGTTTGCCTTGCTTGGTGTGGTAACATTTGAGTGTAGTTCTGACATCCCCATTTTGGGACTTAGCCGATTTTTCGTAAAATACCATATGACCCATCAGGGTCCTTTCCTTCATATAAGTTTGCCTTGCTTGGTGTGGTAACCTTTTAGTGTAGTTCTGACATCATCATTTTGGGACTTAGCCGATTTTTCGTAAAATACCATATGACCCATCAGGGTCCTTTCCTTCATATAAGTTTGCCTTGCTTGGTGTGGTAACATTTGAGTGTAGTTCTGACATCATCATTTTGGGACTTAGCCGATTTTTCGTCAAATACCATATGACCCATATGGGTCCTTTCCTTCATATAAGTTTGCCTTGCTTGGTGTGGTAACATTTGAGTGTAGTTCTGACATCCCCATTTTGGGACTTTGCCGATTTTTCGTAAAATACCATATGACCCATCAGGGTCCTTTCCTTCATATAAGTTTGCCTTGCTTGGTGTGGTAACATTTGAGTGTAGTTCTGACATCCCCATTTTGGGACTTAGCCGATTTTTCGTAAAATACCATATGACCCATATGGGTCCTTTGCTTCATATAAGTTTGCCTTGCTTGGTGTGGTAACATTTGAGTGTAGTTCTGACATCCCCATTTTGGGACTTAGCCGATTTTTCAATCAATACCATATGACCCATCAGGGTCCTTTGCTTCATATAAGTTTGCCTTGCTTGGTGTGGTAACATTTGAGTGTAGTTCTGACATCCCCATTTTGGGACTTAGCCGATTTTTCGTAAAATACCATATGACCCATCAGGGTCCTTTGCTTCATATAAGTTTGCCTTGCTTGGTGTGGTAACATTTGAGTGTAGTTCTGACATCCCCATTTTGGGACTTAGCCGATTTTTCGATCAATTCCATATGACCCATCAGGGTCCTTTGCTTCATATAAGTTTGCCTTGCTTGGTGTGGTAACATTTGAGTGTAGTTCTGACATCCCCGTTTTGGGACTTAGCCGATTTTTCGTAAAATACCATATGACCCATCAGGGTCCTTTCCTTCATATAAGTTTGCCTTGCTTGGTGTGGTAACCTTTTAGTGTAGTTCTGACATCATCATTTTGGGACTTAGCCGATTTTTCGTAAAATACCATATGACCCATCAGGGTCCTTTCCTTCATATAAGTTTGCCTTGCTTGGTGTGGTAACATTTGAGTGTAGTTCTGACATCATCATTTTGGGACTTAGCCGATTTTTCGTAAAATACCATATGACCCATCAGGGACCTTGCCTTCATATAAGTTTGCCTTGCTTGGTGTGGTAACATTTGAGTGTAGTTCAGACATCCCCATTTTGGGACTTAGCCGATTTTTCGATCCATACCATATGACCCATCAGGGTCCTTGCCTTCATATAAGTTTGCCTTGCTTGGTGTGGTAACATTTTAGTGTAGTTCTGACATCACCATTTTGGGACTTAGCCGATTTTTCGTAAAATACCATATGACCCATCAGGGTCCTTTCCTTCATATAAGTTTGCCTTGCTTGATGTGGTAACACATGAGTGTAGTTCTGACATCCCCATTTTGGGACTTAGCCGATTTTTCGTAAAATACCATATGACCCATCAGGGTCCTTTGCTTCATATAAGTTTGCCTTGCTTGGTGTGGTAACATTTGAGTGTAGTTCTGACATCCCCATTTTGGGACTTAGCCGATTTTTCGTAAAATACCATATGACCCATCAGGGTCCTTTGCTTCATAT
The DNA here is from genome assembly GCF_943734765.1 of Anopheles ziemanni. Classification (NCBI taxonomy): domain Eukaryota; kingdom Metazoa; phylum Arthropoda; class Insecta; order Diptera; family Culicidae; genus Anopheles; species Anopheles ziemanni. The sequence goes on along the minus strand of NW_026689828.1, from coordinate 18,000 downwards.
AAGTTTGCCTTGCTTGGTGTGGTAACACATGAGTGTAGTTCTGACATCCCCATTTTGGGACTTAGCCGATTTTTCGACCAATACCATATGACCCATCAGGGTCCTTTGCTTCATATAAGTTTGCCTTGCTTGGTGTGGTAACATTTGAGTGTAGTTCTGACATCCCCATTTTGGGACTTAGCCGATTTTTCGATCCATCCTATATGACCCATCAGGGTCCTTTTTCTTCATATAAGTTTCCCAAGACTTAGTGCTTTTTAGCTTTGGACACCAATATCACCCTTACGGGTTTCTTTGATCTTCTCACTTTGTATTGACCAAATGTAGGTCTTGCCATGCCAAACATATAATTGTTCTACACCAAGTCTCTATCTCGTACCGCCAGCTCGGTACATTCGATCAACCTGCCCTTAAGGCACCCGGGACTTAGCCATTTTTTCACATTTTTCATGATTTTGAGGCAACTTTTCTCGACTTTGTCACCTTATATCACCAAGATCCTTTCCCTTTAGCGCTTCACTCTGTTCGTATGATATTTAGCGCTGACTATCACCTTTCTATCGCTGACCTCAACTTCTTATTCGGTGCCATAGAGCCAGAGATATTTGGTGTATGCTGTTATAAGGGAAGTTTGTCACTTTTTCAAAGGCCCACTTTGGGACGCCCATATCTCACCTTCACGTATCTTCGATCTTCTTGTCGTCTATGGACGAAACTTAGGTCTTGTATTGGCCAACTTATAAATGTTCTACGGCCAAGCCGTATCTCTTACCGCCAGCCCGGTATTTTTGGACTTAGTCGGATTTTTGCCTCTCGTGGTAACAATTTCTGACTTTGACTCACAATAACACCCGAACGGTCACATGCTAGCGCTTTGCTTGGTAAGGATTATAGTTAGCGCTACCTTTTCTCTTTCCATCGATACCTTGTTCGTTCCATTCCATGCCATACAGCCGAAGTTATGATGTTTCCCGTTTTCCATATCATGTGGAGCTTATGCTCTGGGAAAACCATCTAACACCTGTACCACCCTTTTGGGTACCTCCGATCTCGACACCATGTTCGGGCCAAATATAGGTTATAACATGCCCAACTTATAATTGTTCTACACCAAGTCTCTATCTCTTACCGCCTGCTCGGTATTTTACTCGTAAGTCCAAATTTCACAACTTGTACTTTTTGGCCCAATGTACTCGAGTTTCAATTTTGGTAACATTTTTCGACTTTGACACTTAATAACTTCCAAATCATGCTAGTTAGCGCTTTGCTTTCTTCTAGTCGTATCTAGCGCTGGGTGTTACCTTTCCAAAACATATCCTAGCTTAACAATCCATGCCATACAGCCGGAGCTATACATTGCACAAGTCAAATCCATTTTAGCCATGTTTCATTTTTGCCAATTTTTGACCACTCGTATCACCCTTCCAGAGTGGTCCGATCTTCTCGCTGTCTATGGACGACTTTTAGGTCTCGTAGAGGCAAACTTATAAGTATTCTACGTCAACCCGCTATCTCTTACCGCCTGCTCGGTATTCTTGGTCTTGTGTGATTTTTGGAAATTTTGGTATTATTTTTCCACTTTGTCGCTTAATAACTCAGTTTTGCTCAACACTTAGCGCTTCGGTTGTTTGGGATTATAGTTAGCGCTCGGTTCGACCTTTTCAACACTGATCTTAGCTTGTCGATCCGTTCCATACAGCCTGAGTTATTCGCGATACCGTGTTTCAACCCATTTCTCAAGTCTCGTTTTGGTCCAACTTTGAACCAGCCATATCACCCTGATGGGTACCTCCGATCTTCTCGCTCTATATTGGCCAAAGTTAGGTCTTGTGGTAACGTACTTATGATTGTTCTACGCCGTGTTCGTAGCTCTTATCGTTCGCCCTCTATTTTCGATCATAAGGTGAATTTTCGCCTCTAAACCACCATTTTTCACCTTTGCCCTCTAATATGACCGACTTGCTCAACACCTAGCGCTTCGCTTGGTAGGACACATAGCTAGCGCTCGTCAAGACCTTTCCAACGCATATCCAAGCTTTCCGATCCGAGCCATACAGCCTGAGCTATAGGCGATACCGTTTTTCCCATTTTCTTGGTCACATGCACTTTAGGGTACCCCTTTTTGCCTTTGACCCTTAATACCTCCTCCGGGTCACTAGTAGGCGCTCAGCTTGGTAGGAAACATAGCTAGAGCAGGCCTTCACCTTTCCAAAACTGCCGAAAGTGTACCGATCCGACATCTAGAACCAAAGTTATGGTCATTCCCATCATGCTCTACTTTCATGGTCAACCTCCACCAAGCACACCTAGGTTGGACCAACTTTCACCAACTCATCTCGAACCCCAAATTTGCTTCGACCTACTAGGTTTCCCTAGTAAAGTGGTCAAAACATCCATTACAACACGACTGGTCTTTCTGGTGGTCGACCTAGGCGACTTTGTTCGACGACCACCACCCCATGGAACTAAAAGACGTCCCTTGATACGGACCACCGATACATTTTCCGGCCTGTCTAAACTACACTCATCGAAATTTTTTTGGGTCCCCACCGTCATACAAGTTTCCCTAGGTCAAGTTTTTCTTCCGGATCGGCCGCGGACCTCACTTTTCATTATCTAGGGAGGCCATAGGGCCCCAAAAGGGGTTTTTTAAAATTTTCGACACTTTCGACTTTGGTCGGATTTTTTCCGATTTTGGTCCGACCTAGGGACTTGGTGGTCCAAGGAGCCTCGGGACCAAACTTTTTTCTCAGGGGTCCCTACCTCCATACAACTTTGCCTAGGTAAATTTTTTGTTCCAAATCGACCGCGGATTTCACTTTTCAATATCTGGGGCTCGTGTAGAGTCCGAATATGAGGTTTTCTCATTTTTCGACATTTTCGACTTTTTTCGACTTTTTTCGGGTTTTTCGACCTAGGGGTCCGCCGAACAAATTTTGGGTCAAAAATTTTTATTGAACTAGTCGAAAGTACGCAAAAAGATAAGACTTTTTGCCGAAGACACCATGCCCCGGAACCGACTCCTTCCCCTTCAAAATAGGGGACAAACGTGATTTTTGAAACTTTTCCTTAGGGAGCCCAAGACTTAGAAAATTTTCAAATTCTCGATTTTTCGATTGCGAGCTAGCGCTTTGCGGTCTTCGGCAATGTTGTAGATCTCGACGAGATAAAACTTTTTGGTCAAGGGACATTTTGCCCTGCGACCCCTCCTTCCCCCCGCAAATCGCCCCCCAAAGTGCAATTTTTGCATTTTCACCTCTTTGCATGCACTGTTCGGCCCAAATGGCCACTTTCTATGGGTCTGAGCGCTTTGCGGTCTTCGGCAAACTTTTAGAGCGTACCAAGCCCTAATTATAATTGTTCTACATCAACTTCGTACCTCTTCATCCCTGGCCGCTATTCGCGTACCAAGGTAATTTTTGTTCATTTTATCAACATTTTTCATCTTTGACTGTTTATATCGGCCTTGCCATGAACCGATAGCGCTTCGCTGTGTTCTAACGTAAGTTAGTACTACTCAATACCTTTCCAAATCATGTCTTAGATTGTCATTTGCTTGCTTACAGCCGGAGCTATGAGCGATACCGTAAAAAGTACCGAAACTTGGAAAAATCCTTGGATCGCCCATATCCCCCCTTTGGGGACCAGATATCGAAAAAAGTTCTTATTCAAAAAGTTGCGCCTTAACGTGTTCTAGTTATGCCTAGAACATTTCACTTCGCTAGCTGGCCTGCAACTTAGCCGTAATTGGGATTTTAGGGTGTTCATGGAGGGCCCATTTCCTGCGACTTGGTATCTTTTGGGCCACGCCAACTTGCTATCTCTTCTCTAACTTGCCGTTATTCTTGGTCCAAGTCCCATTTCATTCGTTTTCGGACCCATTTTGCTATATGTTTCACTAATAGCTTCGGCCATGGACAAGCTGATATTCTGTTTGTATTTTTGCTTGATAGTCCCACTCAAGACCATTCCAAAACACACCGCAACTTGTCGCTCGATGGCAAACTGACCGAGTTATAATTCATGAAAGATACCTCAACTTGGTACACCATGTGGTCGGCCCAAACCATATACCGACCAAACGACCGACTTGGAGCACCCTGACCGGGTTGCCCCCATATAATGAAAGTTGCGTCTCTACACGCCCAACTTATGAATATTCTACGCCAAGTCGCTATCTCTTACCGGTAAGCCGGTATTCACCTTCCAAGGGTGATTTTGGTCAAGTGCCATTTCCTGCGACTTGGTCCCCGAATTGGACCATCATCACCTAATATCTCCGTGGTCTTTCAACTCAGCCTCATAAAACTTTCAGGGTAGATAGGTCTCCCCAAGACCTTTCCAACGGTGAGCCGTTTGCCTCGCTCGGCCATCTACAGCCGAAGTTATTAATGGTACTTGGTACCTTACCCTGTTTTTTCCATACTTGTTCGTACTTGGGTACAAACTTTGGATCGCCCATATCTCCACTTTGGAGGCCAGCTAGCACCTTGGCCCCATATACTTTTTTGTTGGTCATGCCATGCACCAAATATAATTGTTCTACGCCAATTTGCTATCTCTTCTCCAACTTGCCGTTATTCTTGGTCCAATTCCCATTTCATTCGTTTTTGGACCCATTTTGCTATATGTTTCACTAATAGCTTCGGCCATGGACAAGCTGATTTTCGATTGGTATTTTTCCTTGATAGTCCCACTCAAGACCATTCCAAAACACACCGCAGCTTGTCGCTCGGTGGCAAACTGACCAAGTTATAATTCATGAAAGGTACCTCAACTTGGCACACCACGTGGTCGGCCCAAACCATAAACCAACCAAACGACCGACTTGGAGCACCCTGACCGGGTTGGCCCCATATAATAAAAGTTGCGTCTCTACACGCCCAACTTATGAATATTCTACGCCAAGTCGCTATCTCTTACCGGTAAGCCGGTATTCACCTTCCAAGGGTGATTTTGGTCAAGCGCCATTTCCTGCGACTTGGTCCCCGAATTGGACCATCATCACCTAATATCTCCGTGGTCTTTCAACTCAGCCTCATGAAACTTTCAGGGTAGATAGGTCTCCCCAAGACCTTTCCAACGGTGAGCCGTTTGCCTCGCTCGGCCATCTACAGCCGAAGTTATTAATGGTACTTGGTACCTTACCCTGTTTTTTCCATACTTGTTCGTACTTGGGTACAAACTTTGGATCGCCCATATCTCCACTTTGGAGGCCAGCCAGCACCTTGGCCCCATATACTTTTTTGTTGGTGATACCATGCACCAAATATAATTGTTCTACGCAAGCTTGCTATCTCTTCTCCAACTTGCGGTTATTTTTGACTCAAGTCCCATTTCCATAGTTTTTGGTACCAATTTGCTCTATGTTTCGCTAATAGCTTCGCCCAAGGACTTTGTGATTTTTTGTTCGCATTTTTCCTAAATAGTCCCACTTAAGACTATTGCAAATCACTTCTTAGCTTGTCGCTCAGTGCCATACAGCCAGAGTTTTAATTCATGAAAGGTACATCACCTTGGTACACCACGTGGTCGGTCCAAACCATCAACCAACCATATGACCGACTTCGAGTCGAGCTAGCGGCTAGGCCCCGTATAATTAAATGCGTGTCTTGATGCGGGCTACTGACGGTCTGAACAATGTAGCTCGCTAGCTCGTCTCTAAACTTGTGTTTTGGTCGAATATTGGGTGTTCATGTACCACTTCGGGTAACATGGACTTTGGTGCAACTTTACCATTTGTGCACTTAATAACTTCCCGGTCATTCAAGTCTTTGCCTTCATACTTTCAGGGTAGTTAGGTCTCGTCGAGACCTTTCCATACATATGCCAAACTCATCGATCGGACATCTATAGCCCGAGTTATTCGCGGTACACCGTACCTTACCCTGTTTTTTCCTCAATTGGGTACAAACCTTGGAACACCCATATGGCCCACTTGGAGACTAGCTGGCGCTTTGGCCCCATATAATGATAAGTGCGCCTTGACTAGGGCTGCTGACGGTCAGAACATTTCAACTTGCTAGCTCGGGCCCACACTTGTGTTTTTCTCGAATATATGGTTCAAGTGTGCCACTTTGGGCACTTTTGGACATTTTGTCCCCACACAACTTTCTTGCCTTGGTAGATAGGGTCTTGTGATCTTGGGCAAAAAGATGCACCAAGATATAGTCTAACTTTCGTTCTTGTACCGCAAAGCGCTATCTCAAACACCCGAGGAGATAGAAAGTGATTATGTTCGGTATATCGGTCTTCCATGGCCTACTATGGTAAGCCCCTGCAGGTATGCAACCGAAGGTGCTTGGTACATGTATTTGGTGCAATATCGGTGCAAAGTAGTTGTTTCCTTGATCGGGCTATAACTTTCTTGGTTGATGTTGGATTGCTTTGCGGTCTTCGGGGGATAGTTAGGGAACATGTTGCCCAACATTTCCTTATTCCTCAGCCTGGCCGTACCTCTTACCGTCTAGGCGGTATACATGCTCTAAGTTGGAACTTGTGTTCCTTTGGGTATCTTCTCTGACTTTGACGCTTAATAACTTTCGTTCATATGCAGTCTAAGCTCTGCAACTCTCAGGAAAGCTAGTACTACTCATATCCTTTCCATATCAGTCTTTGGCTTGTCGATCCGATGTCTACAGCCTGACTTATTCACGTTGCCTGTGAAGGTAGGTTTTTGCCCATTTTCCAGTTCATGTGGTAACATTCCCGGACTTTGCCGGCTTTCTCTTCATGTGGTAACTTGCTTGCTCATGTGGTAACTTGGAAGTGTATTTCTGACAGACCCAATCTCGGACTTAGCCGATTTTTCTCTTCGTATCATATGGATCCATCACTAGGCCATCTTGCTTGCTTGTGTGGTAACTTGAAAGTGTATTTCCGACAGACCCAATCTCGGACTTAGCCGATTTTTCTCTTCATATTATATGGATCCATCACTAGGCCATCTTGCTTGCTTGTGTGGTAACTTGAAAGTGTATTTCTGACAGACCCAATCTCGGACTTAGCCGATTTTTCTCTTCATATCATATGGATCCATCACTAGGCCATCTTGCTTGCTTGTGTGGTAACTTGAAAGTGTATTTCTGACAGACCCAATCTGGGACTTAGCCGATTTTTCTCTTCATATTATATGGATCCATCACTAGGCCATCTTGCTTGCTTGTGTGGTAACTTGAAAGTGTATGTCTGACAGACCCAATCTGGGACTTAGCCAATTTTTCTCTTCATATCATATGGATCCATCACTAGGCCATCTTGCTTGCTTGTTTGGTAACTTGGAAGTGTATTTCTGACAGACCCAATCTGGGACTTAGCCGATTTTGCTCTTCATATTATATGGATCCTGGACTTAGCCGATTTTTCTCTTCATATCATATGGATCCATCATTAGGCCATCTTGCTTGCTTGTGTGGTAACTTGGAAGTGTATTTCTGACAGACCCAATCTGGGACTTAGCCGATTTTTCTCTTCATATCAAATGGATCCATCACTAGGCCATCTTGCTTGCTTGTGTGGTAACTTGAAGTGTATTTCTGACAGACCCAATCTGGGACTTAGCCGATTTTTCTCTTCATATTATATGGATCCATCACTAGCCATCTTGCTTGCTTGTGTGGTAACTTGAAAGTGTATGTCTGACAGAGCCAATCTGGGACTTAGCCGATTTTTCTCTTCATATAATATGGATCCTGGACTTAGCGATTATTAGGTTATTATATATGGATCCTGGACTTAGCCGATTATTAGGTTATTATATATGGATCCGGGACTTAGCCGATTATTAGGTTATTATATATGGATCCTGGACTTAGCCGATTTTTCTCTTCATCCATATGGATCCTGGACTTAGCCAATTATAAGGTTATTATATATGGATCCGGGACTTAGCCGATTTTCTCTTCATATAATATGGATCCGGGACTTAGCCGATTTTTCTCTTCATATAATATGGATCCTGGACTTAGCCGATTTTTCTCTTCATATAATATGGATCCGGG
>NW_026689828.1:0-2500 GCF_943734765.1 Anopheles ziemanni | reverse complement strand
TAGGGAGGAGCAAGCCGCCGCTTAGAGACGAAGCATAAAGTGTCCTCATTCCACATAGGGCAAGCTGGATGAATCCATTTTACCCAGGACGGCCGAAGCGGCGTGGACCAGGGGAGAACTGAACTTATACTTCACACCACAGTAAGTCTACGTGTCCTCTTCACATAGGGCAAGCTAGAACTAACTATCTTACCCAGGACTGCCGAAGCAGCGTGGACCAGGGGGGAGGAACACACTTTTCATAGAAACGTAAGGCATCCATGACTGCCATAGTGCGTAAGCCGCCGCTGTGCGCGTAAACCCGTTCCCCGTAGGGAGGAGTCAAGCCGCCGCTTAGAGACGAAGTATGAAGTGTCCTCTTCCACATAGGGCAAGCTAGAATGAACTATCTTACCCAGGACCGCCGAAGCAGCGTGGACCAGGGGAGAACTGAACTTTATACTTCACACCACAGTATTGAGTAATGTGCCCTCTTCCACATAGGGCAAGCTGGAATGTTCCATTTTACCCAGGACGGCCGAAGCGGCGTGGACCAGTGGAGGACTACACAATCATGAGGTTTGATATCGACTTGTGTGTTTCAATAGGATACCGATGGTATGGTTTGAACCGATTTGATTTAGCCATTCTGAAGTCATCACTTGGTTGAAGCGCTGAACTAGGGAGGCATCGTTTACATATATATTGGTTTTCGCATGCTCTACTAGGTTAATGTCATGAGGTTGGCTATCGAGCATGCCCAAGTGATGACTTGATTGTGTGCTTGCTTGAATTCTTCACATTTCATACCATCGGTTAGTTGTCGAATCATTCCTCGATCATAACCTTCGTTCTTGGTTCATGTATGCTCTCTTCCACATAGGGCAAGCTAGAATTAACTATCTTACCCAGGACCGCCGAAGCAGCGTGGACCAGGGGAGAACTATACTTTGTCTTGTATGCCCTCTTCCACATAGGGCAAGCTAGAACTAACTATCTTACCCAGGACCGCCGAAGCAGCGTGACCAGTGAGGACTATACTTTGTTCATAACACCACAGTATTGAGTAATGTGCCCTCTTCCACATAGGGCAAGCTAGAATGAACTATCTTACCCAGGACCGCCGAGCAGCGTGGACCAGTGGAGGACTACACAATCATGAGGTTTGATATCGACTTGTGTGTTTCAATAGGATACCGATGGTATGGTTTGAACCGATTTGATTTAGCCATTCTGAAGTCATCACTTGGTTGAAGCGCTGAACTAGGGAGGCATCGTTTACATAATATTGGTTTTTCGCATGCTCTACTAGGTTAATGTCATGAGGTTGGCTATCGAGCATGCCCAAGTGATGACTTGATTGTGTGCTTGCTTGAATTCTTCACATTTCATACCATCGGTAGTTGTCGAATCATTCTCGATCATAACCTTCGTTCTTGGTTTCATGTATGCTCTCTTCCACATAGGCAAGCTAGAATTAACTATCTTACCCAGGACCGCCGAAGCAGCGTGGACCAGGGGAGAACTATACTTTGTCTTGTATGCCCTCTTCCACATAGGGCAAGCTAGAACTAACTATCTTACCCAGGACCGCCGAAGCAGCTGTGGACCAGTGGAGGACTATACTTTGTTCATAACACCACAGTATTGAGTAATGTGCCCTCTTCCACATAGGGCAAGCTAGAATGAACTATCTTACCCAGGACCGCCGGAGCAGTGTGGACCAGTGGAGGACTACACAATCATGAGGTTTGATATCGACTTGTGTGTTTCAATAGGGGTACCGATGGTATGTTTTGAACCGATTTGATTTAGCCATTCTGAAGTCATCACTTGGTTGAAGCGCTGAACTAGGGAGGGCATCGTTTACATATTTATTGGTTTTCGCGATGCTCTACTAGGTTAATGTCATAGGGTTGGCTATCGAGCATGCCCAAGTGATGACTTGATTGTGTGCTTGCTTGAATTCTTCACATTCATACCATCGGTTAGTTGTCGAATCATTCCTCGATCATAACCTTCGTTCTTGGTTCATGTATGCTCTCTTCCACATAGGCAAGCTAGAATTACTATCTTACCCAGGACCGCCGAAGCAGCGTGGACCAGGGGAGAACTATACTTTGTCTTGTATGCCCTCTTCCACATAGGGCAAGCTAGAACTAACTATCTTACCCAGGACCGCCGAAGCAGCGTGGACCAGTGGAGGACTATACTTTGTTCATTACACCACAGTATTAAGTATGGTGTCCTCTTCCACATAGGGCAAGCTAGAACTAACTATCTTACCCAGGACCGCCGAAGCAGTGTGGACCAGGGGAGGACTATACTTTATACTTCACACACTAGCCATACTGAAGTCATCACTTGGTTGAAGCGCTGAACTACGGCGGGGTAATCGTTTACAGGTTATAATCATATAGCTGCATGCTCATTAGTAGATAATGGAATATTGTATGGCAATATGAGCATGCCCAAGTGATGACTTTGTTTCAAGCTCACAGGTAGGGTATTGAGTCCTCTT
>NW_026689827.1:175000-177643 GCF_943734765.1 Anopheles ziemanni | reverse complement strand
AATAGCTTCGCCCAAGGACTTTGTGATTTTTTGTTCGCATTTTTCCTAAATAGTCCCACTCAAGACTATTCCAAATCACACCTTAGCTTGTCGCTCAGTGCCATACAGCCAGAGTTTTAATTCATGAAAGGTACATCACCTTGGTACACCACGTGGTCGGTCCAAATCATCAACCAACCATATGACCGACTTCGAGTCGAGCTAGCGGCTAGGCTCAATATAATGAAATGCGTGTCTTGATGCGGGCTACTGACGGTCTGAACAATGTAGCTCGCTAGCTCGTCTCTAAACTTGTGTTTTGGTCGAATATTGGGTGTTCATGTACCACTTCGGGTAACATGGACTTTGGTGCAACTTTACCACTTGTGCACTTAATAACTTCCCGGTCATTCAAGTCTTTGCCTTCATACTTTCAGGGTAGTTAGGTCTCGTCGAGACCTTTCCATACATATGCCAAACTCATCGATCGGACATCTATAGCCCGAGTTATTCGCGGTACACCGTACCTTACCCTGTTTTTTCCTCAATTGGGTACAAACCTTGGAACACCCATATCGCCCCTTTAGAGACTAGCTGGCACGTTGGCCTCATATAATGATAAGTGCACCTCAACTAGGGCTACTGACGGTCAGAACATTTCAACTTGCTAGCTCGGGCCCACACTTGTGTTTTTCTCGAATATATGGTTCAAGTGTGCCACTTTGGGCACTTTTGGACATTTTGTCCCCACACAACTTTCTTGCCTTGGTAGATAGGGTCTTGTGATCTTGGGCAAAAAGATGCACCAAGATATAGTCTAACTTTCGTTCTTGTACCGCAAAGCGCTATCTCAAACACCCGAGGAGATAGAAAGTGATTATGTTCGGTATATCGGTCTTCCATGGCCTACTATGGTAAGCCCCTGCAGGTATGCAACCGAAGGTGCTTGGTACATGTATTTGGTGCAATATCGGTGCAAAGTAGGTGTTTCCTTGATCGGGCTATAACTTTCTTGGTTGATGTTGGATTGCTTTGCGGTCTTCGGGGGATAGTTAGGGAACATGTTGGCCAACATTTCCTTATTCCTCAGCCTGGCCGTACCTCTAACCGTCTAGGCGGTATACATGCTCTAAGTTGGAACTTGTGTTCCTTTGGGTAACTTCTCTGACTTTGACGCTTAATAACTTTCGTTCATATGCAGTCTAAGCTCTGCAACTCTCAGGAAAGCTAGTACTACTCATTTCCTTTCCATATCAGTCTTTGGCTTGTCGATCCGATGTCTACAGCCTGACTTATTCACGTTGCCTGTGAAGGTAGGTTTTTGCCCATTTTCCAGTTCATGTGGTAACATTCCCGGACTTTGCCGGCTTTCTCTTCATGTGGTAACTTGCTTGCTTGTGTGGTAAATTGGAAGTGTATGTCTGACAGACCCAATCTCGGACTTAGCCGATTTTTCTCTTCATATCATATGGATCAATCACTAGGCCATCTTGCTTGCTTGTGTGGTAACTTGAAAGTGTATGTCTGACAGACCCAATCTGGGACTTAGCCGATTTTTCTCTTCATATCATATGGATCCATCACTAGGCCATCTTGCTTGCTTGTGTGGTAACTTGGAAGTGTATTTCTGACAGACCCAATCTGGGACTTAGCCGATTTTTCTCTTCATATCATATGGATCCTGGACTTAGCCTGTTATTAGGTTATTATATATGGATCCTGGACTTAGCCGATTATTAGGTTATTATATATGGATCCTGGACTTAGCCGATTTTTCTCTTCATATAATATGGATCCGGGACTTAGCCGATTATTAGGTTATTATATATGGATCCTGGACTTAGCCGATATTTCTCTTCATATAATATGGATCCGGGACTTAGCCAATTTTTCTCTTCATATAATATGGATCCGGGACTTAGCCGATTTTTCTCTTCATATAATATGGATCCGGGACTTAGCCAATTTTTCTCTTCATGTGGTAACGTATGCCAATCGCTCACAAGTCATGGGATAAGGGTACTTGTGTTCTTCCATCTTCTAAGTCCCGCACGGGGACATCGTGATCGCCCCAAGTCCGGAATAGCGCCAAGTCAAGCCCCACGGTGGCCGTGCAGGACCTGTTAGCGGCGGCCCCACTGACAGCACTAATCCGGACTTAGAAATTATATCTTTCTAATCGAACACCACACACGCAACACCACCATACCACCATCTCCTTGCAAGTACCTAAGTACCCGCAACTCCATGGTGAAGGCAATGTCACTCCATCACCAACCTCTTTGCATTGCAAGCACTTGCGTACCTACAACACTCCGAAGAAGGCAACGGCGCGCGATGCTCGACTCCACACACCTCACCACACCACACCACCGATGGCCAGCCAGCCAGCCAGCCCAGCTAAGGGCTAACCCACCAACCAACCACCAATGGCCTAGGCCAGCCGGATCCCACCTTCAAGTCCAAGCACAGCCAAGTGCAAGTACCGCCAAGTGTTCACCAACCAACCATCACACCAGGTCAGCCGGCCAGTACCCACCTTCAAGTGCCATTACCCTCGGGTGCAAGCCCAATCAAGTGTTAACCAACCAACCCGGCCAAGGCAGCCAACAGGCCGGCACCCTACAGCACCGACCCGCCATCACCACCTCAACCGTTGACCAT
>NW_026689827.1:135000-167500 GCF_943734765.1 Anopheles ziemanni | reverse complement strand
ACCAGGGGAGAACTATACTTTGTCTTGTATGCCCTCTTCCACATAGGGCAAGCTAGAACTAACTATCTTACCCAGGACCGCCGAAGCAGCGTGGACCAGTGGAGGACTATACTTTGTTCATAACACCACAGTATTAAGTATGGTGTCCTCTTCCACATAGGGCAAGCTAGAATTAACTATCTTACCCAGGACCGCCGAAGCAGTGTGGACCAGGGGAGGACTATACTTTATACTTCACACACTAGCCAAATTGAAGTCATCACTTGGTTGAAGCACTGAACTAGGGCGAGTCTATCGTTTACTTTGCATTGGGATAATACGCTGCATGCTCTCTTAGGTTAATGTCATGTGATTGGCTATAGAGCATGCCCAAGTGATGACTTTGTTTCAAGCTCAACAGGTAGGGTATTGAGTCCTCTTCCACATAGGGCAAGCTAGAATTAACTATCTTACCCAGGACCGCCGGAGCAGCGTGGACCAGGGGAGAACTATACTTTGTCTTGTATGCCCTCTTCCACATAGGGCAAGCTAGAACTAACTATCTTACCCAGGACTGCAAAGCAGCGTGGACCAGTGGAGGACTATACTTTGTTCATTACACCACAGTATTAAGTATGGTGTCCTCTTCCACATAGGGCAAGCTAGAACTAACTATCTTACCCAGGACCGCCGAAGCAGTGTGGACCAGGGGAGGACTATACTTTATACTTCACACACTAGCCATACTGAAGTCTTCACTTGGTTGAAGCGCTGAACTACGGCGGGGTAATCGTTTACAGGTTATAATCATATAGCTGCATGCTCATTAGTAGATAATGGAATATTGTATGGCAATATGAGCATGCCCAAGTGATGACTTTGTTTCAAGCTCAACAGGTAGGGTATTGAGTCCTCTTCCACATAGGGCAAGCTAGAATGAACTATCTTACCCAGGACCGCCGGAGCAGCGTGGACCAGTGGAGGACTATACCTTGTCCATTACACCACAGTATTAAGTATTGTGTCCTCTTCCACATAGGGCAAGCTAGAATTAACTATCTTACCCAGGACCGCCGAAGCAGCGTGGACCAGATGAGGACTATACTTTATACTTCACACCACAGTTTTGAGTACGCCTTGCATAAAGTATCTAGTTTGAACCACGAGGGCTCACAATGTAGAACCGCGAGGGCTCTAGTACCGATTCTCTCGGTACGGCTTGGTCCGTGTTCCTTTATGCTTGTACTCTAAGTATTAAGTATTGTGTCCTCTTCCACATAGGGCAAGCTAGAACTAACTATCTTACCCAGGACCGCCGAAGCAGTGTGGACCAGGGGAGGACTATACTTTATACTTCACACACTAGCCATACTGAAGTCATCACTTGGTGGGGGTGAACTACGGCGGTATCTATCGTTTTGGTTCGGTCTATATAGGGTCGCTTGCATGCTCATTCGAATATAATGTAATTGTGTATGGCAATATGAGCATGCCCAAGTGATGACTTTGTTTCAAGCTCAACAGGTAGGGTATTGAGTCCTCTTCCACATAGGGCAAGCTAGAATGAACTATCTTACCCAGGACCGCCGGAGCAGCGTGGACCAGTGGAGGACTCTATACTTTATACTTCACACCACAGTATTGAGTACTTCTTGCATAAAGCCCCTAATGAGAACCACGAGGGCTCTCTCAATGTAGAACCACGAGGGCTCTAGTACCGATTCTCTCGGTACGGCTTGGTCCGTGTTCCTTTATGCTTGTACTCTTAGAAAGTCTCAACCCGGAGGTCTTGACTTTGATTGTCATAGTTGGACTACGACGGGGCATCCGACCATTGCTGATCGAACACCCCTGATTCACCATCTTTCGGGTAGGCGGTACGCGTACCTCCGGACGCGGAAGTCTCAACCCGGAGGTCTTGACTTTGATTGTCATAGTTGGACTACGACGGGGTATCCGACTCATCGAATACCCCAGAAGCACACCATCTTTCGGGTAGGCGGTACGCGTACCTCCGGACGCGGAAGTCTCAACCCGGAGGTCTTGACTTTGGTTGTCATAGTTGGACTATGACGGGGCATCCGACCATTGCTGATCGAACACCCCTGTTACACCATCTTTCGGATAGGCGGTGCGCGACACCACCGACGCGGAAAGTCTCAACCCGGAGGTCTTGACTTTGTATTGTTGGATAGTCCTCTTCCACTATAGGGCAAGCTGGAAATATTCCATTTTACCCAGGACTGCCGAGGCAGCGTGGACCAGGGGAGAACTTCACGGAATCTTCAGGCATCCATGATTGCCATAGTGCGTAAGCCGCCGCTGTGCGCGTCAACTCGTTCCCCGTGAGGAGGAGTCTAGCCGCCGCTAAAAGACGAAGCATTAAGTGTCCTCATTCCACTATAGGGCAAGCTAGAATTAACTATCTTACCCAGGACCGCCGAAGCAGCGTGGACCAGGCGAAGACTATACTTTATACTTCACACCACAGTATTGAGTACGACTTGCATAAAGCCCCTAATGAGAACCACGAGGGCTCTCTCAATGTAGAACCACGAGGGCTCTAGTACCGATTCTCTCGGTACGGCTTGGTCCGTGTTCCTTTATGCTTGTACTCGCGGAAAGTCTCAACCCGGAGGTCTTGACTTTGATTGTCATAGTTGGACTACGACGGGGCATCCGACCATTGCTGACCGAACACCCCTGATTCATCATCTTTCGGATAGGAGGTGCGCCCACCTCCGACGCGGAAGTCTCAACCCGGAGGTTCAACCTTAGAGTTTTTCCCATTTAAAAGTTTTTCTCTTAGCCATACTGAAGTCATCACTTGGTGAACGATTGAACTAGGGCGGGTTAATCGTTTATAGGTATCATGTGGTTTGCATGCTCTCTTAGGTTAAGGTCATGTGGTTGGCTATCGAGCATGCCCAAGTGATGACTTTGTTTCACGCTTGCTTGATTTCTTCATGATTCCCTGTTATATAGTGTAATCATTCGAGAACAGGGAATCTTTGGTTTTGCTCAACAGGTATTGGATGTCAACTTGGTATCTAGATCGCATTAAGTCTCAACCCTTAGGTTCGGACTTGTATAGTGACATCTTGTTACGGTCTTGAGTCTCAACCCGCAGGTTCGGACTACTTAGTGTTTGATCGAATATAATATGGCAACTTGTGCCTAAGTCTCAACCCGCAGGTTCGGACTTCTGTTTATTTGGCCAATGTATGTATAAGGCAACTTGTGCCTAAGTCTCAACCCGCAGGTTCGGACTTGTGTATTTGTTCGAAGTCATGTATAAGGCAACGTGTGCCTAAGTCTCAACCCGCAGGTTCGGACTTGTTAGTGTTTCGTCAACTTTCATATGGCAACTTGTGCCTAAGTCTCAACCCGCAGGTTCGGACTTGTGTATTTGTTCGAAGTCATGTATAAGGCAACTTGTGCCTAAGTCTCAACCCGCAGGTTCGGACTTGTGTATTTGTTCGAAGTCATGTATAAGGCAACGTGTGCCTAAGTCTCAACCCGCAGGTTCGGACTTGTTAGTGTTTCGTCAACTTTCATATGGCAACTTGTGCCTAAGTCTCAACCCGCAGGTTCGGACTTGTGTATTTGTTCGAAGTCATGTATAAGGCAACTTGTGCCTAAGTCTCAACCCGCAGGTTCGGACTTGTGTATTTGTTCGAAGTCATGTATAAGGCAACGTGTGCCTAAGTCTCAACCCGCAGGTTCGGACTTGTTAGTGTTTCGTCAACTTTCATATGGCAACTTGTGCCTAAGTCTCAACCCGCAGGTTCGGACTTGTGTATTTGTTCGAAGTCATGTATAAGGCAACTTGTGCCTAAGTCTCAACCCGCAGGTTCGGACTTGTGTATTTGTTCGAAGTCATGTATAAGGCAACGTGTGCCTAAGTCTCAACCCGCAGGTTCGGACTTCTATAGTGTTTCGTCAATTATCATATGGCAACTTGTGCCGAAGTCTCAACCCGCAGGTTCGGACTTCTATAGTGTTTCGTCAATTATCATATGGCAACTTGTGCCGAAGTCTCAACCCGCAGGTTCGGACTTCTGGAAGGATCACTTGGCCACTAATGATCCTTCCGCAGGTTCACCTACGGAAACCTTGTTACGACTTTTACTTCCTCTAAATCATCAAGTTCGGTCAACTTCGATAAAGCAGACGCGGTTCACGAGGATCCAGCGAACGATCATCTCCAAAGACCTCACTAAATAATCCATCGGTAGTAGCGACGGGCGGTGTGTACAAAGGGCAGGGACGTATTCAACGCTGGCTGATGACCAGCACTTACTAGAAGTTCCGAGTTCATATGGACCATTGCAATCCATAATCCCTACTAAGTGAGTATTTGAGTGATTTCCCGTTCCTCTCGGAATAGGAGACACGCTGCTACCCACATTGTAGCACGCGTGTAGCCCAGAACATCTAAGGGCATCACGGACCTGTTATCGCTCGATCTCATTTTGCTAAACACAAATTGTCCTGCTAAGCAGCGTACCGTAAGTGCACTTGCGCACACGAACAGCGAAGGTGTCAGGTCATACTCCACCGAAAGGTCCTAACCCGTTCCAATCGGCATCGACGCATTAACGCTGACTGCGTTCTAGTTAGCATATGTGAGTCACGTTCGTTATCGGAATTAACCAGACAAATCAATCCACGAACTAAGAACGGCCATGCACCACTACCCTTAAATTTGAGAAAGAGCTATTAATCTGTCTCACCTCCATAAGTTCGGACCTGGTAAGTTTTCCCGTGTTGAGTCAAATTGAACCGCAAGCTCCATTTCATTTTTCATCAGGGTTCAGAACTGTATTTCTCTTAAAATTCTAAAAATTATATCACAGTTTACAGAAAGACAATTCCTACTCCCTACTCTCGCCCTTGAAGGTGCCCCACATGGCATGCACCTACACGGTAGAGCCGTGTGGGGCGGGCGTCTGGCTGTCGAGCCACTATCTATCTATTAGGCGTAGGCCTACTGGGACTCGTCCCCTGGTAATCATCTGCGCCGTTGGCGCGCACTTGCGCGGCTCTCCTGCCGCTCTGCTCGTCGCTCTGCTCGTCTCGTCTGCCGTTGTCGAGCGTTCCTTCGCTCTCGTCGAGCCTCCTGCAATGACAGTTGTGCCTGTTGTAAGGTTGCCGCCGTTGCTGCCCGGTTCTCTGGTGCCGCATCGTGATGTCGGAGGCTGGCCACACGGACGGCCATAGTAGCCTCGAATACCCTCGTCGGCATCCGGTCACGACGAAGCTCCAGGCGCCTGATGTTATCCTGAAGCTGGCGAGCCACCCGCCTGAATTCCACGCGCGTCACCTCGTCCATGGCCAGTATACGATCCCTCAGCGTTGGGTCGAGGCCGAATCGGCCCTCTCGCCGCCGCTGCTGTCGTGCTGCCTGCTCCGCCGCTCGCCGCCTCTCTCGATGAACCGCTCGTCGAGCCTCCACGCCGCTTTCGATTCTCCAAACTCGCTGCAGCTCGCGGGTGACACTGACCGCCGCCTCTTCCACACGCTCCCAGGCGTCAGGATCGTGCAGCATGTGGTCGAGGAGCGTGTCAGCCGTCACCGGCTGAAGACCGTGTCCCGTGAGGAGCCGTTCACGCACTTCCGCGAACCGCGGGCATTGAAACAGCACGTGCTCTGGTGTTTCGTCGACTCCCGGACAGGCTGAGCAACACGGGGACCGGGTGAACTTCCTGGAATGCAGGTACTCCCTGAAGAAGCCGTGTCCTGTCAGCACCTGCGACAGGTGGAAGCCCACCCGTCCGTGCTTCCGGTTGACCCATCTGTCCACGTCCGGGAGGACTCTGTGGCTCCATCTGATGAATCGGCTTGACGCCACGCCGTCCTGCGCCAACTCATCCCAGCTCTCCTGCCAGTTGCGCATTGTCGCCGCCCTCTCCTCCTTGCGGATCTCTGCTGGGGTGCCGCCGGACTGCTGCTTTCGCTCGTGGCAGCGGTGATCCTCCTTAATAAGCTCGACTATAGGTGGTATACCAGCAACCAGCGTAGCCACGTCGTACTTTACGGTCCGGAAGGTGCTCGCGACCATCTTGGCTGCCCGACTCTGCACCCGGTTCAGCAGACGTCTGTTGCTCTGTATACGCGTAGCCTCCCACCAGACCGGGGCCGCGTATCGTAAGATGGACGTCGACACATTAGCGAGGGTCCGACGTCGCACACTGGAAGGGCCGCCATGATTTTTGAGCAGGTGACACAGTGCTCGGTTTATCCTGTTGGCCTTTTCCGTTACCGCCTTCACGTGAAAATTCCAGGATAAGTGATCCTCCACCTGGACACCGAGGTACCTTATATGACGCTTAGAGCGAAGCGTGGAGCCCCCGACACGCACTGGCACCCTCGGATGGCCCTGCCGCAAGCAGCTCACCATCACCATCTCTGTTTTCTCCAAGGCTAGGGACAGCTGGTGGTCCGCCATCCACCGCCGTACTGTGTTAATCGCCCGGGTCGCCAGCGTCGAAGATTCTCTCGGGGTCCGGCCTGGTACCAGCAAGACGATATCATCCGCGAATCCAACTATCTCCGCTCCCGGTGGTAGCTCCAATCCGAGGACTCCGTCGTACATGGCGTTCCAAAGGGTGGGCCCCAAGATGGAGCCCTGTGGAACGCCGGCGGTGACGGGCCTCGAAACATGTCCGGTGTTGGTGGAGTAGTGGAGCACTCGGTCACGAAAATAGCTCCCGATGATGTCCAGCAGCGCCTGGGGAACGCCTTTGGCCTCCAGGGCCCTCCCTATGTTGGTCCATCCTGCCGAGTTGAAGGCGTTTTTGACATCTAGTGCAACCACCATGCAGCACCTGCGGTCGCGTTGGTTGGTGCGCTTAAACGCCATCGCTCGTTGTCCCGCCTTCACCACCTCCTGGATCGCCTCCACCGTCGATCTCCCCTTACGGAAACCGTACTGGCGGGGAGAGAGGCGAGGACCACCTGGCAGTGGGGCCTCCAGGTGATCGTTGAGACGATCCAGGACTATGCGCTCGAACACTTTACCGACAGTGTCGAGCATGCATAGGGGCCGAAAAGATGACGCCTGGCCCGGTGGTTTCCCTGGCTTAGGCAGCAACACCAATCGCTGCGCTTTCCACGCCACCGGGAAGTCTCCGCTGTCCAGCAGCTGCTGGTAAATGCGCCGGAAAGTAGCGGGAGACTCTCGGATTGCCGCCGTGACTGCACCATTGGGGACGCCATCTGGTCCGGGGGCCTTTCGGGGGTTCAGCCTGGCCGCGATCGCTAGGAGTTCCTCGTCGGTGATTGGGCGCAGTGGCGGTTCCTCAACGCCCGGCCCTGGTGACTCCGGCCACTCCATGGGGGGGTGCGTGGGAAATAGCTCGTCGACTATGCCTCCCAGTACCTCGGCGTCGCGTTCCTGGGGCAGGCGGGCGCCCTTCACCCACGCCGTCACTATCCGGTACGCGTCCCCCCAAGGGTTGTCCTCTATACTATCAGCGAGCTCCTCGTTGCAGCGCCTCTTGCTGGCACTGATCGCCTTCCGGAGACGCTTCTTGGTGGCACGGAGGGTCGCCGCGCGCAGCAAACGAAGCGTTGGATCCCGCGTGCGTCGGAGAATCGCCTTGGCTCGCCGGCAGCTCTCGCGTAGCTCGGCGATTTCCTCCGTCCACCAAAAGACGTGAGTGCGGTTCCTGGAGTTCATCCGAGGCATCACCTCATCGCACGCGCGCTGCAGCGTGGAGACGAGGGTGGCCGGATCCTGCGCAACCTCGTTGAAGTTCAGCAAGCGGAGCGCCTCCGTGAACAGCTCGGCTGAAAACACCGACGTGTCCCATCGTCGACTCGGCCTCGGGGGTGGTTGGTCTGCTCTAACCGAACGGCGCGTTGGTGCTGCGGGGATGCCCACGGTGTAGAACAGCGGCTGATGGTCGCTCGCTGTGTAATCCTGCAGGACGACCCAGTCCTCCCCGCCCGCGATGCTCCTGGACGCCAGACTGATATCATTCACCACCGGGGGGGCAACGGCACTCCCCGTGAAGGTCGGTGTCCGTCCGCGGTTCAGCACCCGTAATGATAACAGCTCCGCAAGGGCGATGATTTCGTGTCCCCGGTTGTTGGTGGATTGGCGGCCCCACTCGACCGCGGCCGCGTTGAAATCGCCGGCCAGGACCACCCGCTGCCGTCCATGTGCTGCTATCTGCACCGCCTCCATTAGTACTCTGAACCGGGGGAGATCCCAGGATGGTGGGGCGTAACAGCTAATAAAGGTGATGCCGTTCACCTCCACCGCCACCATCCCTTCCGCGACGCTCACCACTCGCTGGATCGGGAATCTCCCCAGTGCGACGACCGCTGTTCTTGTTGCGGGATCAAAGACCCAGTTGCCGTTGTTCGCTGGAACGCGGTGATAGTCGGACAAAAGTGCCACGTCCGCACCACGTTCGCGGGCCAACTGGGTCAGTAGATCCTGGGCCATCGCACTCCGTCTTAAATTCTGCTGCAGTACTACGTTGAATTCTGACGGCGGTTCATGCACTTTTCTGTGCCGGTAGCATGCGGTCCTCCGCACACCAGGCACTTCACTGGATTGCTGCAGCCTGCAGCCTTGTGGCCCTGCCCACCGCACCGACGGCACAGTGCGGAACGGTCTGGACCGGGGCAGGAGCGCGCAATGTGCCCGCGAAGCAGGCAGCGGTGGCAGCGCATCTCTTCAACTGGCCTGGCTGGGGCGAAGTCAACCCAGCAGCTACTGTATCCAAAGACCAGGCGGTTTCCTACCAGCGCGTTGGCAATCCGCCTTGGCAGCCTGACGAACGCCCGCTGATCGCCCTGGTAAAATCGCCGGAGGGTGACACATTCCGCGCTGACCTTCTCGCCGAACTGTTTTGAGATGGCCCTCGCGACATCCTCGCGCTCGGCCAACATGTCTACTCCTTTGAACGTTACCACGGCCGTGTCGAGCCGAAGATGGACCTCGCTGCCCTCTGGTGCTGCTGCTCGTACCCGCTCGAACACCGCCTGGGCGTCCGCCTTCCTCTTGAGGGTCATGGTCAGGTTATTGGCTGCAGTGCGCTCTCCGCGCTGGACCTTATCCGCGACATCTTCTAGAGCTCGGACCTTGACGAACACGTCCCGGTAGCTAACCCCCGCTGGCGGGCAGACTGTGATGACGTCCGGTCTTCCTTTGGTCATCGCTGGCCTCGGGGGTCGACAATCGCCCTGCGGGCGTGTGACTGGAACTGCTCCTGCTTGCGGCCTAGTCGTTCCATTTCCCACTACCGTCTCGGCGAACGAACGCCTGTCGCTGGGAATCTCGGTCCTCTTGCCCATGTTGGCCTTGGGATTCTCCTTGTTGACCCGAGACTCCTCTCGCTGCTTATTGTAGATCGGGCGACCTTTCTTGTCTACTGTCCGGAAGCCCTCGTCCTGCTGCTGCTGCTGCCTTTGCTGCTGTTGCTGCCCCCCCTGCCGCTGCGACTGCTGCTGCTTCTGCCCCTGCTGCCGCTGTGACTGCTGCTGTGGCTTCGAATGCTGCTGCTGCTGTGCTCGCGGTGGCAGTGACACTGTCTCTTTGACCTCATTCCTGATGCTGCTGCTCAGTTGTTTGGGCTTTGGTTTTTCTCCCATGGCCTCGCGAACCATTTCCCTAATGTTCTTTCGACCCTCTTCCACCAGTTGGGCCTGCTGGATGGCTTGGGCGGCTTGGGCTTCCAGGAGCCTCTCTACCTTGGCCATTAACTCTGCTACCTGGGCTTGCAGTGCCGCGTTTTGCGCCGTCAGGGCCTTGATGGTTTCGGCCATTGCGGCCATTCCAGCGCTCTGCGTGTTATTCTCCGAGGGGTCTTTCCCTCCCGATGCCTCTTGGAGCTGCGGGACCTGCTGCTCCTGAACCAAAGAATTGGTTGCTGCGGGCGTCGATACCGTCGAGCAGTTTTCCGCTACCGGGGAAGCCACAGGAGTTGCGCTTGACTTCGCCGATGTTTCTAGCTCCTTCTCCACGTCTCCGATGAACATTATTAGGTTTTCCTCGAACGGAAGCCTGCTGCTCGAGGAGCGCGCGCGCGGCCGCGGCGTCCGTTGCGGCGGCGGCGTCCGTTCCACCCTTTTCGTCCTAGTTGTTGCGCATGCAGCTTCCACTTCGGCCGCCTCGGCATTCTCTACCGCCGAGCTGCGGCCCGTGGCTGGGCCAGCTCGCAGTGTCTTTTTCGGTGTCTTGTCAAGCATGGTGATGAGTAGATGGGGGCGGGGGGACTTAGGTGGAATGATCGACCCCTACCCCGCTAGACTTCCTACCATTGTCGAAACTCTCTCCGTTGTGACGCTTGCAGTTAGCCAATGCCGGCAGTGTTGATGAGATGCAATCGCTAACCCGCTCACCTAAATCCGGTCGCCTGATGAGATGCAATCGCTAACGCTCACCTATATCCGGTCGCCTGATGATATGCAATAACTAATCTCCTCAATCCGGACGCCTGATGAGATGTAATCTGCAACGCTCAGCCAAGTAAATCCTCTACCCCGCTCGTTCGAATCCGGTCGCCTGGTGAGATGCAATCCGCAACCCCTTTCCACTTGACCGGGCGCTATGGTTTCCCGGGACACTCCTGATGTGGCACCTACAGTTAGGCAATGCCGCTCTCCCGTCGCCTGATGAGCTGCAATCGCCTACCCGCTCACCTAAATCCGGTCGCCTGATGAGATGCAATCGCTAACCCGCTCTCCTGAATCCGGACGCCTGATGGGATGCAATCTGCAACGCTCGGCCAGATGAATCCGCTACCCCGCTCGTCCAAATCCGATCGCCTGATCGGCTGCAATCCGCAACTCCTTTTCCACTTGACCGGGCGCTATGGTTTCCCGGGACACTCCTGATGTGGCGCCTACAATTAGGCAATGCCGCTCTCCGGTCGCCTGATGAGATGCAATCGCGAGCCCGCTCACCTAAATCCGGTCGCCTGATGTGATGCAATCGCTAACCCGCTCTCCTGGATCCTGACGCCTGATGAGATGCAATCTGCAACGCTCGGCCGCTTGACTCCCGTCCCGCGGGGTTTCCGCCACTCAACGCTAGGGGCGCTTTTCGGTGGCTGACTCTTAGCGGAGACACCTTCCTGAAACGGTCCAACCGGTTCGCCCGATTCACTCACACACACACATTCGCAGTCGACCGTTGGCTCTTGGCCAGCTGATTTCCTGGCCTGCCTCACGCTTTGCACGGCCCTGGTCACTCGCTCTCTCCCCTTATTCTCTTGTTGCTGAACACTATGGTCTCTCTCCCCTCTTCCCTCCTTCTTCACCCGACAACTATCATTCAAGTGTTGCACACACGCACGCACAATCTACTTTTGGAAGTCTAGACACACTCCTTTCTCTCTCCCCTCTTCCCTCCTTCTTCACCCGACAACTATCATTCAAGTGTTGTACACACGCACTTGTGGGTTCACATAAACGTTCTACTTTTGGCTCAGGGCCAAACCAACCTTTTCGTTCTCTTGTCGCCGAACACTCCTTTCTCTCTCCCCTCTTCCCTCCTTCTTCACCCGACAACTATCATTCAAGCGTTGTACACACGCACGCACAATCTACTTTTGGAAGTCTAGACACGGAAAAGTGTTGCACACACGCACGTGCCCGCTCGCACGCACATTCTACTTCTAGCACACGGCTGAACCAAACCAACCTTTTCGTTCTCTTGTCGCCTCACACTCCTTTCTCTCTCCCCTCTTCCCTCCTTCTTCACCCGACAACTATCATTTAAGTGTTGTACACACGCACGTACAATCTACTTTTGGAAGTCTAGACACTTTTCGTTCTCTTGTCGCCGAACACTCCTTTCTCTCCCCTCTTCCCTCCTTCTTCACCCGACAACTATCATTCAAGTGTTGTACACACGCACTTGTGGGTTCACATAAGCGTTCTACTTTTGGCTCAGGGCCAAACCAACCTTTTCGTTCTCTTGTCGCCTCACACTCCTTTCTCTCTCCCCTCTTCCCTCCTTCTTCACCCGACAACTATCATTCAAGCGTTGTACACACGCACGCACAGTCTACTTTTGGAAGTCTAGACACATTCCTTTCTCTCTCCCCTCTTCCTTCCTTCTTCACCCGACAACTATCATTCAGGCGTTGTACACACGCACGCACAATCTACTTTTGGAAGTCTAGACACGAAAAAGTGTTGCACACACGCACGTGCCCGCTCGCATGCACATTCTACTTTTAGCACACGGCCGAACCAGACCAAACTTTCCGTTCTCTTGTCGCCTCACACTCCTTTCTCTCTCCCCTCTTCCCTCCTTCTTCACCCGACAACTGTCATTTAAGTGTTGTACACACGCGCGTACAATCTACTTTTGGAAGTCTAGACACTTTTCGTTCTCTTGTCGCCGAACACTCCTTTCTCTCCCCTCTTCCCTCCTTCTTCACCCGACAACTATCATTCAAGTGTTGTACACACGCACTTGTGGGTTCACATAAACGTTCTACTTTTGGCTCAGGGCCAAACCAACCTTTTCGTTCTCTTGTCGCCTCACACTCCTTTCTCTCTCCCCTCTTCCCTCCTTCTTCACCCGACAACTATCATTCAAGCGTTGTACACACGCACGCACAGTCTACTTTTGGAAGTCTAGACACGAAAAAGTGTTGCACATTCAAGCGTTGCACACACGCACGCACAATCTACTTTTGGAAGTCTAGACACGAAAAAGTGTTGCACACACGCACGTGCCCGCTCGCACGCACATTCCACTTTTAGCACACGGCTCAGCCGAACCAAACCATACTTTCCGTTCTCTCTCTCTCTGAACGTTTCGCGTTTTTCTCCCTCTCTTCGGGCCGAAGCCGCGGAGCGAACTCGCTCACTCTCACTTTTCAGGCGTTGAAGTTGCCACTCTTCATTGCCTTACTCTCTTTTCTCTCTCTGCCGTTTTACGCTTTGGAACTTCTCTCGAAAATTACTCAATTACTCACAATAACTCTCCGTTAGCGGAGCTCGACCTGAACACGTCCGTTCACCACGAGCGCTCGATTGCAACTGCAAGCTCCATTTCATTGTGGTGCCCTTCCGTCAATTCCTTTAAGTTTCAACTTTGCAACCATACTTCCCCCGGAACCTGACTTTGGTTTCCCGGAAGCTACTGAGAGCACCTGGTTGTAGCGTCTCCCAATTGCTAGTTGGCATCGTTTACGGTTAGAACTAGGGCGGTATCTAATCGCCTTCGATCCTCTAACTTTCGTTCTTGATTAAAGAAAGCATCCTTGACAAATGCCTTCGCTTTAGTTAGTCTTACGACGGTCTACGAATTTCACCTCTCGCGCCGTAATACTAGTGTCCCCAACTACTTCTGTTAATCATTACCTCCGGTCTGAGTACAAACCAATGAAAGATTAGACCAAGGTCGTATTCCATTATTCCATGCAAGATTATTCTAGGGCGTTTGGGCACCCTGCTTTAAGCACTCTAATTTGTTCAAGGTAAACGTGAGCGGTCGAGCTCTATGTTACACTTGCACCCGTTGAAGGGCACACCATGACACAGACTTGGTGCCCTACCACACCATTGAGTCGCAACCAGATTCCGACTTGGCCCACCGACCACGGGTTGACCGGGTCGGCGGAGCCGGACTGTGTTGGACAAGTATCAACTTCGAACGTTTTAACCGCAACAATTTTAATATACGCTAGTGGAGCTGGAATTACCGCGGCTGCTGGCACCAGACTTGCCCTCCACTTGATCCTCGTAGAAGGATTTATGCTCTACTCATTCCAATTATGAAACATCATTAAAGAGTTTCATATTGTTATTTCTCGTCACTACCTCCCCGTCCCGGGATTGGGTAATTTACGCGCCTGCTGCCTTCCTTGGATGTGGTAGCCATTTCTCAGGCTCCCTCTCCGGAATCGAACCCTGATTCCCCGTTACCCGTTGCAACCATGGTAGTCCTCTATACTACCATCCATAGTTGATAGGGCAGATATTTGCGAGATCTGTCGTCGGTGCGAGACCATACGATCAGCATCATTATCCAGACTTCAACTCAATGACACGGAGAACCCGCGATTGGTTTGACTAATAAGTGCACCAGTTCCCGCGAGGGTCCTGGCATGTTGCATGTATTAGCTCTAGATTTTCCACAGTTATCCAAGTAACTAGGTTGATGATCTCGTAAATTATAGCTGTTATACTGAGCCTTATGCGGTTTCACATTAAATCTGTTTGTACTTAGACATGCATGGCTTAACCTTTGAGACGAGCGTATATTACTGGTAGGATCAACCAGAATTCCGACTTTGCGTTCGAATGTTCATTGTCCCATTGCACCCGGAGGAGCAAACACCACGTTCTATATGTTGTCAAGTCCGGTAGCACACGGGAGGCGAGCCCCCGTGCGAACCTCATTGCCCTCGTATCACACACACCCGATGCACCGGACAGGCACTTGAGCGGCATTCGACTCCGCTAAGCGCTCGTGCGCCCGATTGTGCATGCGCTGACGGGGCCTTCATACCCCTACCACAGCGACCTTATGCCAAACTTCCATGAATACTTAGGTGAGCTGACAAGGGCCTTCATTTCCCTACCATCAACTAAAGGACACGCTAGGCGCGTCCGATCATTGCAACTGCGGGGCTTTCATACCCCAATCACCACAGTACGCAATTCACCAGAGTTTAATCGCAACCCCCCCGGACATGGCACACTATTAACTTGCAACAAAACTTAGTGTGTGCCGGGCACATCGGTTCCACAAAATCATTCCCGATGTACCCCAATTGGGGTTGCGAACGCATTCACGGTCCTCTGACACACCCAACCAAGCGTGGATACTACATACCTCAAACACCCAGTACACTAACAGACAAATCAATATATGGTTGCTTTCCCCCAGACATTTGCCAATCACTTGGCACCCGGACGGGAACTCGCTCCTGATTGCGCCAATGCCACCCATTTGCCAAGAGCGAGTTCTGTATGTAGATTTCATTTGGAAAGACAACCGTGTACTGGATATTCTATCCGACGATTACAGATGACGAGTACGAGACTCGACTACACTCACGGATAATACATTTTGGGTCGAGATTGCTTTCGGGGTTTTCGATTGGTCTTGCGCTTGTAAACGTATAACTTTGACTTGTGGTAACTTCGGTATGTTAGTCGATCACGTGGATGTGAACTGGTTAGGGTGAGCAATATGTTCACTTGCACTCTGGGTAGGAATAGGTGAGCGCTATAGGTTAAGATCATTGTATGGTTCCATCGTGATGACTTTCGCTAGATAGTAGGATGTTTGGATAGTTATAACGTTTTTGGCCATTTGTTCATAGTGTTCAGTCCATTGAGGAATTCGATTGGTCTTTGCTTCACACACGTGGTCGATCACTTGGATGTGAACTAGGGTGAGAATAAGGTGTTCACTAGTGCTCTTAGGTTTTGGATCAGTACTGAGCACTTGATTGGTTTCGCATAATATGTATCCATAGTGATGACTCTTTCCAGCTTAAGATTTCGTTACCGGTTTCGAATCCTCCCCACGTTCGCTTTTACTTGGTTAGGTTTTCGAGTGTAGATTTGAAAGCAATCTCATGTATGTATCCCATCTGATATAAGCCACTGACAGTTCATGTCACCTCGTTCAACTCTCGCTGGGTCACAGAAGTATGTTACTGCGCCCATTATCCCTACTCGGATAGGTTCGGTTCGTTCGTTTTATACTACGGTGAGTAAACTCAATTTGTGCATCGCATAGCCATGGAAAGCAAGCTTTCGCGGGCCTCTTCGACTGTTTTGATACGAGCTGTGCCCGTGATGCTTGTCATCCCAGGATACTAGACCCCTTTGGACGACCGCATGACCATCAGAAAGTAAATTCCACGTTCGATTTGGGGTGTGAACCCCGAACATAAAGTCTTTGTGTAGAACCACGAGGGCTCTATAGTACCGATTCTCTCGGTACGCTTGGTCCGTGTTCCTTTATGTTCGTACTCTTGTGTGTATAATATTCATGTTCGATTTGGGATATTTGCTACTGTCACCGTTTGAGTACCATGGGGCTTGAACCCCTAACATAAAGTCTTTGTGTAGAACCACGAGGGCTCTGTAGTACCAATTCTCTCGGTACGCTTGGTCCGTGTTCCTTTATGTTTGTACTCTTGTGTGTATAATATTCATGTTCGGTTTGGGATATTTGCTACTTTCACCAGGGTCCCGTTCTTCATACAAGTCTGCCTTGCTAATGTGGTAACTTTATAGTGTAGTTCTGACATCCCAATTTTGGGACTTAGCCGATTTTTCATGTATTTCCATATGACCCGTAGGGTCCCTTTCTTCATACAAGCTTGCCTAGGGCGATCGGTCAAAACTTGTCTTACTATTCGATTGGTCTTCGCACTTTCACCCTAGGCAGTTCGCCTAGGTCTGTCTTCTTGAGGAGGCCAAAACCCGAAATAAGGAGGTCCAGCCGACCCTGAAACCTCCCCTGTCTTAACTACACTAACCCGATTTTTCAGGGTCCTCAGCGCCATACAACTTTGCCTAGGTCACTTGTACTCTTGACTTAGGCCATCTGACTTGGTCCGTGTTTCTTCCTAGGGTTCACCTAGGTACTTTGCCTTGCTTGATGTGGTAACTTTTTAGTGTAGTTCAGACATCCCAATTTTGGGACTTAGCCGATTTTTCGTATATTTCCATATGACCCATAGGGTCCCTTTCTTCATACAAGCTTGCCTAGGGCGATCGGTCAAAACTTGTCTTACTTTTCGATTGGTCTTCGCACTTTCACCCTAGGCAGTTCGCCTAGGTCTGTCTTCTTGAGGAGGCCAAAACCCGAAATAAGGAGGTTCAGCCGACCCAGAAACCTCCCCTGTCAGAACTACACTAACCCGATTTTTCAGGGTCCTCAGCGCCATACAACTTTGCCTAGGTCACTTGTACTCTTGACTTAGGCCATCCGACTTGGTCCGTGTTTCTTCCTAGGGTTCACCTAGGTACTTTGCCTTGCTTGATGTGGTAACTTTTTAGTGTAGTTCAGACATCCTAATTTTGGGACTTAGCCGATTTTTCATGTATTTCCATATGACCCATAGGGTCCCTTTCTTCATACAAGCTTGCCTAGGGCGATCGGTCAAAACTTGTCTTACTATTCGATTGGTCTTCGCACTTTCACCCTAGGCAGTTCGCCTAGGTCTGTCTTCTTGAGGAGGCCAAAACCCGAAATAAGGAGGTCCAGCCGACCCTGAAACCTCCCCTGTCTTAACTACACTAACCCGATTTTTCATGGTCCTTAGCGCCATACAACTTTGCCTAGGTCACTTGTACTCTTGACTTAGGCCATCTGACTTGGTCCGTGTTTCTTCCTAGGGTTCACCTAGGTACTTTGCCTTGCTTGATGTGGTAACTTTTTAGTGTAGTTCAGACATCCCAATTTCGGGACTTAGCCGATTTTTCGTATATTTCCATATGACCCATAGGGTCCCTTTCTTCATACAAGCTTGCCTAGGGCGATCGGTCAAAACTTGTCTTACTATTCGATTGGTCTTCGCACTTTCACCCTAGGCACTTTGCCTAGGTCTGTCTTCTTGAGGAGGCCAAAACCCGAAATAAGGAGGTTCAGCCGACCCAGAAACCTCCCCTGTCTGAACTACACTAACCCGATTTTTCAGGGTCCTCAGCGCCATACAACTTTGCCTAGGTCACTTGTACTCTTGACTTAGGCCATCTGACTTGGTCCGTGTTTCTTCCTAGGGTTCACCTAGGTACTTTGCCTTGCTTGATGTGGTAACTTTTTAGTGTAGTTCAGACATCCCAATTTTGGGACTTAGCCGATTTTTCATGTATTTCCATATGACCCATAGGGTCCCTTTCTTCATACAAGCTTGCCTAGGGCGATCGGTCAAAACTTGTCTTACTATTCGATTGGTCTTCGCACTTTCACCCTAGGCAGTTTGCCTAGGTCTGTCTTCTTGAGGAGGCCAAAACCCGAAATAAGGAGGTTCAGCCGACCCAGAAACCTCCCCTGTCTGAACTACACTAACCCGATTTTTCAGGGTCCTCAGCGCCATACAACTTTGCCTAGGTCACTTGTACTCTTGACTTAGGCCATCTGACTTGGTCCGTGTTTCTTCCTAGGGTTCACCTAGGTACTTTGCCTTGCTTGCTGTGGTAACTTTTTAGTGTAGTTCAGACATCCCAATTTTGGGACTTAGCCGATTTTTCATGTATTTCCATATGACCCATAGGGTCCCTTTCTTCATACAAGCTTGCCTAGGGCGATCGGTCAAAACTTGTCTTACTATTCGATTGGTCTTCGCACTTTCACCCTAGGCAGTTTGCCTAGGTGTAGCTTCTTGAGGAGGTCAAAACCCAAAATAAGGAGGTTCAGCCGACCCAAAAACCTCCCCTGTCTAAACTACACTAACCAGATTTTTCAGGGTCCTCACCGTCATACAACTTTGCCTAGGTCACTTGCACTCTTGACTTAGGCCATCTGACTTGGTCCGTGTTTCTTGCTAGGGTTCACCTAGGTAGTTTGCCTTGCTTGCTGTGGTAACTTTTTAGTGTAGTTCAGACATCCCAATTTTGGGACTTAGCCGATTTTTCATGTATTTCCATATGACCCATAGGGTCCCTTTCTTCATACAAGCTTGCCTAGGGCGATCGGTCAAAACTTGTCTTACTATTCGATTGGTCTTCGCACTTTCACCCTAGGCAGTTTGCCTAGGTGTAGCTTCTTGAGGAGGTCAAAACCCAAAATAAGGAGGTTCAGCCGACCCAAAAACCTCCCCTGTCTAAACTACACTAACCAGATTTTTCAGGGTCCTCACCGTCATACAACTTTGCCTAGGTCACTTGCACTCTTGACTTAGGCCATCTGACTTGGTCCGTGTTTCTTGCTAGGGTTCACCTAGGTAGTTTGCCTTGCTTGATGTGGTAACTTTTTAGTGTAGTTCTGACATCCCAATTTTGGGACTTAGCCGATTTTTCATGTATTTCCATATGACCCTTAGGGTCCCTTTCTTCATACAAGCTTGCCTAGGGCGATCGGTCAAAACTTGTCTTACTATTCGATTGGTCTTCGCACTTTCACCCTAGGCAGTTTGCCTAGGTGTAGCTTCTTGATGAGGCCAAAACCCAAAATAAGGGGGTTCGGCCGACCCAAAAACCTACCCTGTCTAAACTACACTAACCAGATTTTTCAGGGTCCTCAGCGCCATACAACTTTGCCTAGGTCACTTGTTCTATTGACTTAGGCCATCTGACTTGGTCCGTGTTTCTTCCTAGGGTTCACCTAGGTACTTTGCCTTGCTTGGTGTGGTAACTTTTTAGTGTAGTTCTGACATCCTCATTTTGGGACTTAGCCGATTTTTCGTAAAATACCATATGACCCATATGGGTCCTTTCCTTCATATAAGTTTGCCTTGCTTGGTATGGTAACATTTGAGTGTAGTTCTGACATCATCATTTTGGGACTTAGCCGATTTTTCGTAAAATACCATATGACCCATCAGGGTCCTTTGCTTCATATAAGTTTGCCTTGCTTGGTGTGGTAACATTTGAGTGTAGTTCTGACATCCCCATTTTGGGACTTAGCCGATTTTTCAATCAATACCATATGACCCATCAGGGTCCTTTGCTTCATATAAGTTTGCCTTGCTTGGTGTGGTAACATTTGAGTGTAGTTCTGACATCCCCATTTTGGGACTTAGCCGATTTTTCGTAAAATACCATATGACCCATCAGGGTCCTTGCCTTCATATAAGTTTGCCTTGCTTGGTGTGGTAACATTTGAGTGTAGTTCTGACATCCCCATTTTGGGACTTAGCCGATTTTTCAATCAATACCATATGACCCATCAGGGTCCTTTGCTTCATATAAGTTTGCCTTGCTTGGTGTGGTAACATTTGAGTGTAGTTCTGACATCCCCATTTTGGGACTTAGCCGATTTTTCGTAAAATACCATATGACCCATCAGGGTCCTTTGCTTCATATAAGTTTGCCTTGCTTGGTGTGGTAACATTTGAGTGTAGTTCTGACATCCCCATTTTGGGACTTAGCCGATTTTTCGTAAAATACCATATGACCCATCAGGGTCCTTGCCTTCATATAAGTTTGCCTTGCTTGGTGTGGTAACATTTGAGTGTAGTTCTGACATCCCCATTTTGGGACTTAGCCGATTTTTCGATCAATACCATATGACCCATCAGGGTCCTTTGCTTCATATAAGTTTGCCTTGCTTGGTGTGGTAACATTTGAGTGTAGTTCTGACATCATCATTTTGGGACTTAGCCGATTTTTCGTAAAATACCATATGACCCTTCAGGGTCCTTTGCTTCATATAAGTTTGCCTTGCTTGGTGTGGTAACATTTGAGTGTAGTTCTGACATCATCATTTTGGGACTTAGCCGATTTTTCGTAAAATACCATATGACCCATCAGGGTCCTTGCCTTCATATAAGTTTGCCTTGCTTGGTGTGGTAACACATGAGTGTAGTTCTGACATCCCCATTTTGGGACTTAGCCGATTTTTCGTAAAATACCATATGACCCATCAGGGTCCTTTCCTTCATATAAGTTTGCCTTGCTTGATGTGGTAACATTTGAGTGTAGTTCAGACATCCCCATTTTGGGACTTAGCCGATTTTTCGATCCATACCATATGACCCATCAGGGTCCTTGCCTTCATATAAGTTTGCCTTGCTTGGTGTGGTAACATTTTAGTGTAGTTCTGACATCACCATTTTGGGACTTAGCCGATTTTTCGTAAAATACCATATGACCCATCAGGGTCCTTGCCTTCATATAAGTTTGCCTTGCTTGGTGTGGTAACATTTTAGTGTAGTTCTGACATCACCATTTTGGGACTTAGCCGATTTTTCGTAAAATACCATATGACCCATCAGGGTCCTTTGCTTCATATAAGTTTGCCTTGCTTGGTGTGGTAACACATGAGTGTAGTTCTGACATCCCCATTTTGGGACTTAGCCGATTTTTCGACCAATACCATATGACCCATCAGGGTCCTTTGCTTCATATAAGTTTGCCTTGCTTGGTGTGGTAACATTTGAGTGTAGTTCTGACATCCCCATTTTGGGACTTAGCCGATTTTTCGATCCATCCTATATGACCCATCAGGGTCCTTTTTCTTCATATAAGTTTCCCAAGACTTAGTGCTTTTTACCTTTGGACACCAATATCACCCTTACGGGTTTCTTTGATCTTCTCACTTTGTATTGACCAAATGTAGGTCTTGCCATGCCAAACATATAATTGTTCTACACCAAGTCTCTATCTCGTACCGCCAGCTCGGTACATTCGATCAACCTGCCCTTAAGGCACCCGGGACTTAGCCATTTTTTCACATTTTTCATGATTTTGAGGCAACTTTTCTCGACTTTGTCACCTTATATCACCAAGATCCTTTCCCTTTAGCGCTTCACTCTGTTCGTATGATATTTAGCGCTGACTATCACCTTTCTATCGCTGACCTCAACTTCTTATTCGGTGCCATAGAGCCAGAGATATTTGGTGTATGCTGTTATAAGGGAAGTTTGTCACTTTTTCAAAGGCCCACTTTGGGACGCCCATATCTCACCTTCACGTATCTTCGATCTTCTTGTCGTCTATGGACGAAACTTAGGTCTTGTATTGGCCAACTTATAAATGTTCTACGGCCAAGCCGTATCTCTTACCGCCAGCCCGGTATTCATGGACTTAGTCGGATTTTCGCCTCTCGTGGTAACAATTTCTGACTTTGACTCACAATAACACCCGAACGGTCACATGCTAGCGCTTTGCTTGGTAGGAATTATAGTTAGCGCTACCTTTTCTCTTTCCATCGATACCTTGTTCGTTCCATTCCATGCCATACAGCCGAAGTTATGATGTTTCCCGTTTTCCATATCATGTGGAGCTTATGCTCTGGGAAAACCATCTAACACCTGTACCACCCTTTTGGGTACCACCGATCTCGTCACTATGTTCGGGCCAAATATAGGTTATAACATGCCCAACATATAATTGTTCTACACCAAGTCTCTATCTCTTACCGCCTGCTCGGTATTTTACTCGTAAGTCCAAATTTCACAACTTGTACTTTTTGGCCCAATGTACTCGAGTTTCAATTTTGGTAACATTTTTCGACTTTGACACTTAATAACTTCCAAGTCATGCTAGTTAGCGCTTTGCTTTCTTCTAGTCGTATCTAGCGCTGGGTGTTACCTTTCCAAAACATATCCTAGCTTAACAATCCATGCCATACAGCCGGAGCTATACGGTGCACAAGTCAAATCCATTTTAGCCATGTTTCATTTTTGCCAATTTTTGACCACTCGTATCACCCTTCCAGAGTGGTCCGATCTTCTCGCTGTCTATGGACGACTTTTAGGTCTCGTAGAGGCAAACTTATAAGTATTCTACGTCAACCCGCTATCTCTTACCGCCTGCTCGGTATTCTTGGTCTTGTGTGATTTTTGGCCATTTTGGTATTATTTTTCGACTTTGTCGCTTAATAACTCAGTTTTACTCAACACTTAGCGCTTCGGTTGTTTGGGATTATAGTTAGCGCTCGGTTCGACCTTTCCAACACTGATCTAAGCTTGTCGATCCGTTCCATACAGCCTGAGTTATTCGCGATACCGTGTTTAAACCCATTTCTCAAGTCTCGTTTTGGTCCAACTTTGAACCAGCCATATCACCCTGATGGGTACCTCCGATCTTCTCGCTCTATATTGGCCAAAGTTAGGTCTTGTGGTAACGTACTTATGATTGTTCTACGCCGTGTTCGTAGCTCTTATCGTTCGCCCGCTATTTTCGATCATAAGGTGAATTTTCGCCTCTAAACCACCATTTTTCACCTTTGCCCTCTAATATGACCGACTTGCTCAACACCTAGCGCTTCGCTTGGTAGGACACATAGCTAGCGCTCGTCAAGACCTTTCCAACGCATATCCAAGCTTTCCGATCCGAGCCATACAGCCTGAGCTATAGGCGATACCGTTTTTCCCATTTTCTTGGTCACATGCACTTTAGGGTACCCCTTTTTGCCTTTGACCCTTAATACCTCCTCCGGGTCACTAGTAGGCGCTCAGCTTGGTAGGAAACATAGCTAGAGCAGGCCTTCACCTTTCCAAAACTGCCTCAAGTGTACCGATCCGACATCTAGAACCAAAGTTATGGTCATTCCTATCATGCTCTACTTTCATGGTCAACCTCCACCAAGCACACCTAGGTTGGACCAACTTTCACCAACTCATCTCGAACCCCAAATTTGCTTCGACCTACTAGGTTTCCCTAGTAAAGTGGTCAAAACATCCATTACAACACGACTGGTCTTTCTGGTGGTCGACCTAGGCGACTTTGTTCGACGACCACCACCCCATGGAACTAAAAGACGTCCCTTGATACGGACCACCGATACATTTTCCGGCCTGTCTAAACTACACTCATCGAAATTTTTTTGGGTCCCCACCGTCATACAAGTTTGCCTAGGTCAAGTTTTTCTTCCGGATCGGCCGCGGACCTCACTTTTCATTATCTAGGGAGGCCATAGGGCCCCAAAAGGGGTTTTTTAAAATTTTCGACACTTTCGACTTTGGTCGGATTTTTTCCGATTTTGGTCCGACCTAGGGACTTGGTGGTCCAAGGAGCCTCGGGACCAAACTTTTTTCTCAGGGGTCCCTACCTCCATACAACTTTGCCTAGGTCAATTTTTTGTTCCAAATCGACCGCGGATTTCACTTTTCAATATCTGGGGCTCGTGTAGAGTCCGAATATGAGGTTTTCTCATTTTTCGACATTTTCGACTTTTTTCGACTTTTTTCGGGTTTTTCGACCTAGGGGTCCGCCGAACAAATTTTGGGTCAAAAATTTTTATTGAACTAGTCGAAAGTACGCAAAAAGATAAGACTTTTTGCCGAAGACACCATGCCCCGGAACCGACTCCTTCCCCTTCAAAATTGGGGACAAACGTGATTTTTGAAACTTTTCCTTAGGGAGCCCAAGACTTAGAAAATTTTCAAATTCTCGATTTTTCGATTGCGAGCTAGCGCTTTGCGGTCTTCGGCAATGTTGTAGATCTCGACGAGATAAGACTTTTTGGTCAAGGGACATTTTGCCCTCCGACCCCTCCTTCCCCCCGCAAATCGCCCCCCAAAGTGCAATTTTTGCATTTTCACCTCTTTGCACGCACTGTTCGGCCCAAATGGCCACTTTCTATGGGTCTGAGCGCTTTGCGGTCTTCGGCAAACTTTTAGAGCGTACCAAGCCCTAATTATAATTCTTCTACACCACCTTCGTACCTCTTCATCCCTGGCCGCTATTCGCGTACCAAGGTAATTTTTGTTCATTTTGTCAACATTTTTCATCTTTGACTGCTTATATCGGCCTTGCCATGAACCGATAGCGCTTCGCTGTGTTCTAACGTAAGTTAGTACTGCTCAATACCTTTCCAAATCATGTCTTAGATTGTCATTTGCTTGCATACAGCCGGAGCTATGAGCGATACCGTAAAAAGTACCGAAACTTGGAAAAATCCTTTGATCGCCCATATCCCCCCTTTGGGGGCCAGATATCGAAAAAAGTTCTGATTCAAAAAGTTGCGCATTAACG
Source organism: Anopheles ziemanni (assembly GCF_943734765.1). NCBI lineage: Eukaryota > Metazoa > Arthropoda > Insecta > Diptera > Culicidae > Anopheles > Anopheles ziemanni. The sequence goes on along the minus strand of NW_026689827.1, from coordinate 142,936 downwards.
TGTTCTAGTTATGCCTAGAACATTTCACTTCGCTAGCTGGCCTGCAACTTAGCCGTAATTGGGATTTTAGGGTGTTCTTGGAGGGCCCATTTCCTGCGACTTGGTATCTTTTGGGCCCAATGTTTCTCTAATATCTCCACGAGTTTTCCAGATAGCCTTTTCAAACTTTCAGGGTGCCTAGAACACCTCAAGACCTTTCAAACGCTATGCCGTTTGCCTCGCTCGGACATCTACAGCCAAAGTTATTCGAGGTACACGGTACCTTACCCTGTTTTCTCAGTACTTGGTCGAAAATTTCGATCAGCCATATGACCAACTTGGACAACCCTGAGCGGGTTGGCCCCATATAACTAAACTTTCGTCTCGTGGAGGCAAACTTATAAATATTCCACGTCAACTCGCTATCTCGTACCGCCTTGACGGTATACTTGGTCCAAGGGCCATTTCCAGCGACTTGGTCGCAATTTCGCTCTAAGTTTCGCTAATACCTTCGTCCGTGGACATGGTGATTTTTTGTTCGTATTTTTCCTTGATAGTCCCACTCAAGACTATTCCATACCAGAGCCAAGCGTCCCGCTAAGTGCCATACAGCCTGAGCAGTAATTCATGAAAGGTACCTCTACCAGTTTTTGCCATACTTGGGTACAAACTTTGGATCGCCCATATCTCCACTTTGGAGGCCAGCTAGCACCTTGGCCTCATATACTTTTTTGTTGGTCATACCATGCACCAAATATAATTGTTCTACGCCAACTTGCTATCTCTTCTCCAACTTGCCGTTATTCTTGGTCCAAGTCCCATTTCATTCGTTTTTGGACCCATTTTGCTATATGTTTCACTAATAGCTTCGGCCATGGACAAGCTGATTTTCTATTTGTATTTTTGCTTGATAGTCCCACTCAAGACCATTCCAAATCACATCGCAACTTGTCGCTCGGTGGCAAACTGACCGAGTTATAATTCATGAAAGGTACCTCTTCTTGGTACACCACATGGTCGGCCCAAACCATAAACCAACCAAACGACCGACTTGGAGCACCCTGACCGGGTTGGCCCCATATAATAAAAGTTGCGTCTCTACACGCCCAACTTATGAATATTCTACGCCAAGTCGCTATCTCTTACCGGTAAGCCGGTATTCACCTTCCAAGGGTGATTTTGGTCAAGCGCCATTTCCTGCGACTTGGTCCCCGAATTGGACCATCATCACCTAATATCTCCGTGGTCTTTCAATTCAGCCTCATGAAACTTTCAGGGTAGATAGGTCTCCCCGAGACCTTTCCAACAGTGAGCCGTTTGCCTCGCTCGGCCATCTACAGCCGAAGTTATTAATGGTACTTGGTACCTTACCCTGTTTTTTCCATACTTGTTCGTACTTGGGTACAAACTTTGGATCGCCCATATCTCCACTTTGGAGGCCAGCCAGCACCTTGGCCCCATATACTTTTTTGTTGGTCATGCCATGCACCAAATATAATTGTTCTACGCCAACTTGCTATCTCTTCTCCAACTTGCCGTTATTCTTGGTCCAATTCCCATTTCATTCGTTTTTGGACCCATTTTGCTATATGTTTCACTAATAGCTTCGGCCATGGACAAGCTGATTTTCGATTGGTATTTTTCCTTGATAGTCCCACTCAAGACCATTCCAAAACACACCGCAGCTTGTCGCTCGGTGGCAAACTGACCGAGTTATAATTCATGAAAGGTACCTCAACTTGGTACACCACGTGGTCGGCCCAAACCATAAACCGACCAAACGACCGACTTGGAGCACCCTGACCGGGTTGGCCCCATATAATAAAAGTTGCGTCTCTACACGCCCAACTTATGAATATTCTACGCTAAGTCGCTATCTCTTACCGGTAAGCCGGTATTCACCTTCCAAGGGTGATTTTGGTCAAGTGCCATTTCCTGCGACTTGGTCCCCGAATTGGACCATCATCACCTAATATCTCCGTGGTATTTCAACTCAGCCTCATGAAACTTTCAGGGTAGATAGGTCTCCCCAAGACCTTTCCAACGGTGAGCCGTTTGCCTCGCTCGGCCATCTACAGCCGAAGTTATTAATGGTACTTGGTACCTTACCCTGTTTTTTCCATACTTGTTCGTACTTGGGTACAAACTTTGGATCGCCCATATCTCCACTTTGGAGGCCAGCCAGCACCTTGGCCCCATATACTTTTTTGTTGGTCATACCATGCACCAAATATAATTGTTCTACGCCAACTTGCTATCTCTTCTCCAACTTGCCGTTATTCTTGGTCCAAGTCTCATTTCATTCGTTTTTGGACCCATTTTGCTATATGTTTCACTAATAGCTTCGGCCATGGACAAGCTGATTTTCTGTTTGTATTTTTCCTTGATAGTTCCACTCAAGACCATTCCAAAACACACCGCAACTTGTCGCTCGGTGGCAAACTGACCGAGTTATAATTCATGAAAGGTACCTCAATTTGGTACACCACGTGGTCGGCCCAAACCATAAACCGACCAAACGACCGACTTGGAGCACCCTGACCGGGTTGGCCCCATATAATGAAAGTTGCGTCTCTACACGCCCAACTTATGATTATTCTACGCCAAGTCGCTATCTCTTACCGGTAAGCCGGTATTCACCTTCCAAGGGGGATTTTGGTCAAGTGCCATTTCCTGCGACTTGGTCCCCGAATACGACCATCATCACCTAATATCTCCGTGGTCTTTCAATTCAGCCTCATGAAACTTTCAGGGTAGATAGGTCTCCCCGAGACCTTTCCAACAGTGAGCCGTTTGCCTCGCTCGGCCATCTACAGCCGAAGTTATTAATGGTACTTGGTACCTTACCCTGTTTTTTCCATACTTGTTCGTACTTGGGTACAAACTTTGGATCGCCCATATCTCCACTTTAGAGGCCAGCCAGCACCTTGGCCCCATATACTTTTTTGTTGGTCATACCATGCACCAAATATAATTGTTCTACGCCAACTTGCTATCTCTTCTCCAACTTGCCGTTATTCTTGGTCCAATTCCCATTTCATTCGTTTTTGGACCCATTTTGCTATATGTTTCACTAATAGCTTCGGCCATGGACAAGCTGATTTTCGATTGGTATTTTTCCTTGATAGTCCCACTCAAGACCATTCCAAAACACACCGCAGCTTGTCGCTCGGTGGCAAACTGACCGAGTTATAATTCATGAAAGGTACCTCAACTTGGTACACCACGTGGTCGGCCCAAACCATAAACCGACCAAACGACCGACTTGGAGCACCCTGACCGGGTTGGCCCCATATAATAAAAGTTGCGTCTCTACACGCCCAACTTATGAATATTCTACGCTAAGTCGCTATCTCTTACCGGTAAGCCGGTATTCACCTTCCAAGGGTGATTTTGGTCAAGTGCCATTTCCTGCGACTTGGTCCCCGAATTGGACCATCATCACCTAATATCTCCGTGGTATTTCAACTCAGCCTCATGAAACTTTCAGGGTAGATAGGTCTCCCCAAGACCTTTCCAACGGTGAGCCGTTTGCCTCGCTCGGCCATCTACAGCCGAAGTTATTAATGGTACTTGGTACCTTACCCTGTTTTTTCCATACTTGTTCGTACTTGGGTACAAACTTTGGATCGCCCATATCTCCACTTTGGAGGCCAGCCAGCACCTTGGCCCCATATACTTTTTTGTTGGTCATACCATGCACCAAACATAATTGTTCTACGTCAACTTGCTATCTCTTCTCCAACTTGCCGTTATTCTTGGTACAAGACCCATTTCATTCGTTTTTGGACCCATTTTGCTATATGTTTCACTAATAGTTTCGGCCATGGACAAGCTGATTTTCTACTTGTATTTTTCCTTGATAGTCCCACTCAAGACCATTCCAAAACACACCGCAACTTGTCGCTCGGTGGCAAACTGACCGAGTTATAATTCATGAAAGGTACCTCAACTTGGTACACCACGTGGTCGGCCCAAACCATAAACCGACCAAACGACCGACTTGGAGCACCCTGACCGGGTTGCCCCCATATAATAAAAGTTGCGTCTCTACACGCCCAACTTATGAATATTCTACGCCAAGTCGCTATCTCTTACCGGTAAGCCGGTATTCACCTTCCAAGGGTGATTTTGGTCAAGCGCCATTTCCTGCGACTTGGTCCCCGAATTGGACCATCATCACCTAATATCTCCGTGGTCTTTCAACTCAGCCTCATGAAACTTTCAGGGTAGATAGGTCTCCCCGAGACCTTTCCAACGGTGAGCCGTTTGCCTCGCTCGGCCATATACAGCCGAAGTTATTAATGGTACTTGGTACCTTACCCTGTTTTTTCCATACTTGTTCGTACTTGGGTACAAACTTTGTATCGCCCATATCTCCACTTTGGAGGCCAGCCAGCACCTTGGCCCCAAATACTTTTTTGTTGGTCATACTATGCCCAAAATATAAATGTTCTACGTCAACTTGCTATCTCTTCTCCAACTTGCCGTTATTCTTGGTCCAAGTCCCATTTCATTCGTTTTTGGACCCATTTTGCTATATGTTTCACTAATAGCTTCGGCCATGGACAAGCTGATTTTCTATTTGTATTTTTGCTTGATAGTCCCACTCAAGACCATTCCAAATCACATCGCAACTTGTCGCTCGGTGGCAAACTGACCGAGTTATAATTCATGAAAGGTACCTCTTCTTGGTACACCACATGGTCGGCCCAAACCATAAACCGACCAAACGACCGACTTGGAGCACCCTGACCGGGTTGGCCCCATATAATGAAAGTTGCGTCTCTACACGCCCAACTTATGAATATTCTACGCCAAGTCGCTATCTCTTACCGGTAAGCCGGTATTCACCTTCCGAGGGGGATTTTGGTCAAGTGCCATTTCCTGCGACTTGGTCCCCGAATACGACCATCATCACCTAATATCTCCGTGGTCTTTCAACTCAGCCTCATGAAACTTTCAGGGTAGATAGGTCTCCCCAATACCTTTCCAACGATATGCGGTTTGCCTCGCTCGGCCATATACAGCCGAAGTTATTCATGGTACTTGGTACCTTACCCTGTTTTTTCCATACTTGTTCATACTTGGGTACAAACTTTGAATCGCCCATATCACCACTTTGGAGGCCAGCCAGCGCCTTGGCCCCATACACATTTTTGTTGGTCATACCACGCACTAGTTATAAATGTTCTACGCAAGCTTGCTATCTCTTCTCCAACTTGCGGTTATTTTTGACTCAAGTCCCATTTCCATAGTTTTTGGTACCAATTTGCTCTATGTTTCGCTAATAGCTTCGCCCAAGGACTTTGTGATTTTTTGTTCGCATTTTTCCTAAATAGTCCCACTCAAGACTATTCCAAATCACACCTTAGCTTGTCGCTCAGTGCCATACAGCCAGAGTTTTAATTCATGAAAGGTACCTCACCTTGGTACACCACGTGGTCGGTCCAAACCATCAACCAACCATATGACCGACTTCGAGTCGAGCTAGCGGCTAGGCCCCGTATAATTAAATGCGTGTCTTGATGCGGGCTACTGACGGTCTGAACAATGTAGCTCGCTAGCTCGTCTCTAAACTTGTGTTTTGGTCGAATATTGGGTGTTCATGTACCACTTCGGGTAACATGGACTTTGGTGCAACTTTACCACTTGTGCACTTAATAACTTCCCGGTCATTCAAGTCTTTGCCTTCATACTTTCAGGGTAGTTAGGCCTCGTCGAGACCTTTCCATACATATGCCAAACTCATCGATCGGACATCTATAGCCCGAGTTATTCGCGGTACACCGTACCTTACCCTGTTTTTTCCTCAATTGGGTACAAACCTTGGAACACCCATATCGCCCCTTTAGAGACTAGCTGGCACGTTGGCCTCATATAATGATAAGTGCACCTCAACTAGGGCTACTGACGGTCAGAACATTTCAACTTGCTAGCTCGGGCCCACACTTGTGTTTTTCTCGAATATATGGTTCAAGTGTGCCACTTTGGGCACTTTTGGACATTTTGTCCCCACACAACTTTCTTGCCTTGGTAGATAGGGTCTTGTGTTCTTGGGCAAAAAGATGCACCAAGACATGGTCTAACTTTCGTTCTTTTACCGCAAAGCGCTATCTCCAACACCCGAGGAGATAGAAAGTGATTATGTTCGGTATATCGGTCTTCCATGGCCTACTATGGTAAGCCCCTGCAGGGTATGCAACCGAAGGTGCTTGGTACATGTATTTGGTGCAATATCGGTGCAAAGTAGGTGTTTCCTTGATCGGGCTATAACTTTCTTGGTTGATGTTGGATTGCTTTGCGGTCTTCGGGGGATAGTTAGGGAACATGTTGGCCAACATTTCCTTATTCCTCAGCCTGGCCGTACCTCTTACCGTCTAGGCGGTATACATGCTCTAAGTTGGAACTTGTGTTCCTTTGGGTAACTTCTCTGACTTTGACGCTTAATAACTTTCGTTCATATGCAGTCTAAGCTCTGCAACTCTCAGGAAAGCTAGTACTACTCATTTCCTTTCCATATCAGTCTTTGGCTTGTCGATCCGATGTCTACAGCCTTACTTATTCACGTTCCCTGTGAAGGTAGGTTTTTGCCCATTTTCCAGTTCATGTGGTAACATTCCCAGACTTTGCCGGCTTTCTCTTCATGTGGTAACTTGCTTGCTTGTGTGGTAACTTGGAAGTGTATGTCTGACAGACCCAATCTCGGACTTAGCCGATTTTTCTCTTCATATCATATGGATCCATCACTAGGCCATCTTGCTTGCTTGTCTGGTAACTTGGAAGTGTATTTCTGACAGACCCAATCTGGGACTTAGCCGATTTTTCTCTTCATATCAAATGGATCCATCACTAGGCCATCTTGCTTGCTTGTGTGGTAACTTGGAAGTGTATTTCTGACAGACCCAATCTGGGACTTAGCCGATTTTTCTCTTCATATTATATGGATCCATCACTAGGCCATCTTGCTTGCTTGTGTGGTAACTTGAAAGTGTATGTCTGACAGAGCCAATCTGGGACTTAGCCGATTTTTCTCTTCATATTATATGGATCCATCACTAGGCCATCTTGCTTGCTTATGTGGTAACTTGGAAGTGTATTTCTGACAGACCCAATCTGGGACTTAGCCGATTTTTCTCTTCATATCATATGGATCCATCACTAGGCCAACTTGCTTGCTTGTGTGGTAACTTGAAAGTGTATGTCTGACAGAGCCAATCTGGGACTTAGCCGATTTTTCTCTTCATATTATATGGATCCATCACTAGGCCATCTTGCTTGCTTATGTGGTAACTTGGAAGTGTATTTCTGACAGACCCAATCTGGGACTTAGCCGATTTTTCTCTTCATATCATATGGATCCATCACTAGGCCAACTTGCTTGCTTGTGTGGTAACTTCGAAGTGTATGTCTGACAGACCCAATCTGGGACTTAGCCGATTTTTCTCTTCATATTATATGGTTCTAGGACTTAGCCGATTTTTCTCTTCATATCATATGGATCCATCACTAGGCCATCTTGCTTGCTTGTGTGGTAACTTGGAAGTGTATTTCTGACAGACCCAATCTGGGACTTAGCCGATTTTTCTCTTCATATTATATGGATCCTGGACTTAGCCGATTTTTCTCTTCATATCATATGGATCCATCACTAGGCCATCTTGCTTGCTTGTGTGGTAACTTGGAAGTGTATTTCTGACAGACCCAATCTGGGACTTAGCCGATTTTTCTCTTCATATTATATGGATCCTGGACTTAGCCGATTTTTCTCTTCATATCATATGGATCCATCATTAGGCCATCTTGCTTGCTTGTGTGGTAACTTGATAGTGTATTTCCGACAGACCCAATCTCGGACTTAGCCGATTTTTCTCTTCATATTATATGGTTCCATCACTAGGCCATCTTGCTTGCTTGTGTGGTATCTTGAAAGTGTATGTCTGACAGACCCAATCTC